>NC_056741.1:235848071-235988071 GCF_019279795.1 Protopterus annectens | reverse complement strand
TTAGACTATCACTATGTTATGCACTCCTGTCCACTTCTTGTTATAAACAGACACTTATGATGTGATCCCTTCTAAAGTTCAGTCCGACAATGTTACACTCAGGCATCTCTGTTGTCACAAGCATTAACTACTGTGTTCTCCACCTTGTATAGGTAGATATTTTCTTCTTCTAATCTCACATCAACTTACTCGCATGAGTGGGCATTTGTGTTTTCATTCAAATATGAGTGGGTAGACAATTTTACACTAAGATGTGAATCAACATCTGTGTGACACAGTCGTCCCAACATCATCTTCTCAGCATACACTGATGCTGTAATCCTCTATAAAGTGCACTGTGACAATGTAAAGTCAGACATTTGTGATGGTGCTACTGTTGCATCATATGGAATCCAGTTTGTATACCTCCACAGACCTAATGTTCAGCTCTTACTTCATTCAACTGCTGTGTATCTGGTTGGCGGTATATTGCTGCAAGTATATGATCTTTTGAATCTCTTGTCATTTGAATCACACTCAGGAGACCCTTTAATATAGCCCCATGAATCCAAGATTCCCTAATTCCCTCTGGCAACATGATATGCTTCCTGCAGAGCCACGGATGGTGTCATCATCTCCTAAATGTATATATATATATATATATATATATATATCATGAAGCGCAGCCCTTCCAGGAGCCTCTGCAAGCCATCTGCAGTCAACTGGATGTGTGATTGCTAATTCTGTCATGGGGTGGTGCAAGTGTCATGTATGAACAGCGGCAGTATGTAATATAATCCCACACATACATACATATATATGCAAGTAACTCTATCTACCTTCATATAGATATGGCAATTTTGATTTAAATGCTATACTTTTGGCTAGAATTTTATGTGATGTTGGTCATTAGCCTGGTAATTTATTTATTTATTTAACATTTGTTTACCGGAAAGTCCCACTGGACATAGGTCCTTTTTCAGCGGAGGCTCAGGGAGAAAAGCTCCATGAGTAACAGTAAATTTTAATGCACACATTATATTAATCAAAAAAGTATAAGGTAAACAAAATGTAGTATATATAAGAAAATACAAATTTATTACATCTTGACAACAAAACCTAAGTTTTGAACATAGCTAGTAGTATTTATAATGTATGACTTATGTCAATATATAAGGTTAAGACAGGTTGGTAGGAATAAAGGATTAAACACTGGTGAAGATGGATATGGCAGGGGTATATTGTGATGTATCAGAGCATTCATGAGGGGTTAGTACAGGAACATAGCCACTTATTTTTTAGATAAGCTTTAAGTGATGGCTTAACGTGGTTAGTGAATGAGACTGAGACAATGAATTTAGGAAGGGAGGTCCATATACAAGATATATAGTTGGAAAATAAAGATTCTCCTGCAGTGTTGTTGGCCTTGGAGATGGTGAGTTAGTTCTTATTGTTAGAGCAAGGTGGTCAGCTGGAAATGTAAGGAAGGATGAGATTTTGCAGTGCAGGGGTTCTGGTAATATCCTATGACCCTATGACGATTGTACGTGTCAACAGGGAATTCCAGTCTATGTTTTGATGTAATGTATTGATGGAGACTGCTGCCATTTTATTACACATTCCTTCCATAACAGCTGTAGTAATATGCCTCTTCAAGACTGCTGACATGAGATTATTCTATGTATACTGTTGCCGTAGTAAGGCATGTGTTCTTGTAGTGGAGTATATTAACTTTGGCACATTTCTCATTCATCCATCACAGTGACACTTACAGTATGGCTCATGTGTGCATGTGTATACCTACCATCATGAACTGCTATGTATCATACAGCAATACTGCATCATACTGATTACATGGGCACAGATGTCTTGTTTCTTCCACATATTGTAATGCTGTTACATACACAAACATATAACTGGGTCAGATTCACTTGCAACCTTGGGGAATTCATTGTATACACAATTGTGTTACTATTCACAAGGGGGTTATTCAGGTCTTCCCCAGCAGCATTGTGTGACTCTCAGCATTTGCATCAACTGTTCTGCTTGCACCACATCCATCTCATTTGTAATGCGCCCATATATGTGGTATCCAAACCCTCCTACACACATTTCCAGTGATAAACACATAGGCATATGATGTGCAACTGATGTAATGGTGAGAACTAGGTGATGTACGAGTGTGTTAACAGTTCCACTGTGTGTCATGTGATGCATACTCAAGCGTGTATTTGGCAGTGGTGTCACAAATCTTTTGTTAAGTAAGTACAAAATCTTAAGGGGAATATACAGAATACATGGCTATGCACACACATGGTTGTGGATGGCAGAACCAATACTCAACCGGAGGCAATAGACAATCCACTAGCTAACAGATTTGGATCAAACTTCATCCCCCTGACCACACTGCTCATCACACAATGTATACATACAAACATTACTTAGCATATTTTCTCAAGAGAGCAGCTCATCTGTGCAGTAGAATAAAAGCACAGCACCAATGAGCCCTGACATCACATGTTGCCTTATCAATAATTTAAAACATGACCTAGCAGACAGAGTTGGATCCCTACTTAACCAAAGCCTCCAGATGCTATTGTCTGGCAGAAGGGTGCACAGACACAGTCATCTGTATGAACAAGGGGAAACCATCAGCAGTCACAGGTAATTATACACCCATAAGCCAGACTAGCCTCATCTGTAAACCAATGGCAAGAATAATTTTGGATCTTATCAACAAGGACATATGTAATCTCCTGACTGTGTAACCAACCCATTTTTTTCTTAAGTAAGGCTAGATCATGTATGTTAAATATTGTTTACTTCATCAAGAAGGTCACTAAGGCCATCAATGTGGGTCAGAATGTGCATCCCACATTAGTGGACCTAGCCAAGGCATTTGACACAATTCTACACTCGGGTATTACAGACAAACTATCACAACTGGCCATAAGGTAGTATGCCACCAAATGGGCAGCCCATTGAATCACCAACAGGATACATAATGTCAAAGTGTATGAATTCACCTATAGCAAGAGGCCAGAGAACAGTGCAGCACCACAGAGATCTGTACTAGGCCCTTTCCTGTTTGGTATTTAATTCACAGAAGTCAAGGCAAACTTAGACAACCTTGTCCAAACTAATCTGCAGATGACTGCAAATTTTGGACAATCCTTGAATCTAGTAATGGTATTGGTAGAAATGAGACATACATACACCTATTTCTCAATATGATACATACATAACAGTCTCAGTCACAGAGTATTAACTCACACAGATGATTGGTGCCAAAGCCATGGAGACACACTAAAATGTCCAAAAAAGTCTATTCTATTTTTTAAAGCAAATACCCAAGCTAATTATAATATAGACAGCGCACCCCAATGAGTGGGAAACAATACAAAAAGTTTATGTAAAAAGAAAAGTACCTTTGTACCTCCCACACATCCTAGCATTGCCACATACAAAAAAGTAGTCACTAGGGAATTTTATAAATTGCAAAGCAATTGTAAAGGCATGAAAAATAGGAATAATCTCACTGGAGAAGAATACAGAGCATTACAGCAACTTAAAAATGACCACAGCATTAGAGTAATGAAACCCGATAAGGGTGGAGGTGTGGTCTTATATGACTCTTTGGAGTTTGTTAATAAAATGTATGATATTTTAACAGAAACAGGCAACTACAAAGTAGTGTCCTTGAATGAGATTAATATTGCATACAGGCGAATTGACATGTATTTAGAACAATATTTTTTAGAAGACAGGATTAGCAAAGACATATACAATTATATGAAGGTAGAGTTTCCCACATTAGCTACTATCATAGGTATCCCTAAGATACACAAAAACATTTTAAATCCACCCTTTTGGCCTATAGTATCAGGAAGCAAGTCTAAGACATTCCCTATAGGTGTAATGATAGACAGAAGGTTAAAACACATTTATCAGAAAGTTCCACGTATCACAAAGGATTCTTGGGACTTCTTAAGTAGCCTGACACTGACTATATGGAAAAGGGAACTTATTTATATCACTATTGATGTAATTGATCTTGTCTCCTGTATTCCTAAACATGAAGGCTTAGATGCCTTCTGTAATAGTATTAGAAAATATGGTGGAATGGAATGGGACGACATCAGTCTTATTCTCGAATGTATGTCTATAGTATTAGATCACAATTACATATATTTCGAAGGAGAATATTATAGGTAGACTAGAGGAGTGGTGATGGGAGCTGCATGTGCTCCCATTTATGCCAATATGGTCATGCTGGAGTGGGAGGACATGCATGTACTGAACAGCGAGTATATGAAAAGTATAAGGTATTACACACGTTTTTTGGATGATATATTCATCTTGTGGGATGACACCTTAGATAAATTTAAGTTATTTATGGAGTATTTGAACAACTCTAGTACTTATTTGAAATTTACATATAGTTATGACCCAAATAGTATAGCTTATTTGGATACTTTTATTAGTCACACTACTATTGGGTTTAAGTCATGTATATATAGGAAAGAAACATTTAGTAATGCATATTTAGAATACTCTAGTAACCACCCAAGAGGTACAGTGAGGAACATATTAAAAGGACAATGCATTTGTGCTGCACGAATGACATCACAATAGGTTAACTATATAGGACAAATTTTTAAAGAAAAGGGATATCCAAATGAATTAATTCATGATACAACCAGATATATCATAAGTGAATGGGGCAAGAAATACAAACCACTATTAGGTGTAGGGCTGTCACAAAATACGCTACACAGCAACACATTAGATCACAGTGACAAGTCCTACAACCGTGCCTGCATATTGAAATACAGCCCATATACTAATCAGGTCAAAAGTGTTATTTCACAAAATTGGAACATTTTTAACAGCAGACGACACCATTTCTCAAGTGGTAGAACAAGCACCAAATTTTGTACATAAAACTGGACGAAACTTGAAACACATTTTAGAAAATCGAGGATTGAATAACAAGTATCATAAAAAAGGTCACACAAGCAAATGTGGGACATGCAGACAATGTCATGCAATATTGGTGGATGACCACATAGTATTGGGAAATTTTAATAATGCTAAGGTAACATTCTCAACAGGGAATTGTAATACCAAACACATAATATATTTGGCTAAATGCACTGTGTGTTCTGGACACTATGTGGGAAAGACAGACAGATGTCTTAAAAACAGGATTTATGACCACATGTATGGAATTAGGAAGAAAGACACTAAGAATGCTTTATATAGACCTATTGAGAAGTGTGGGAACAATCATAACTTTAAATTTGGTATTTTAGAGCAGGTAGAGATAAATCCTAGAGGTGGTAATATAAAAGATATACTGGGACATAAAGAAATAAAGTGGCAATTATTGCTTGATGCCACAACACCCCCAGGTTTAAATGACAACATATCTATTAAACCTATATTAGAGGCAAGATTATGAAGAAATCAAATGTGTAGTAATTTATTGTTCCATTCATGCAATGTACATTTGTTATAAATAGAACTGTTTTTCAATGTATGTGTATAGTTATCAGATAAGAACATATAAGGTTTAGATATTTTACACATAAGCATAGTCAGTATGTTTAGCAGATAGGCTGCATACAGCTTTAAATAAGTGAAGTCTCTGTTTAAACCCAATAGCGCCAAAAACTCTATTTAACTAATTAAGGTTTAGTGCTACACATTCTGATGAAGTCCACAGTGGGTGGATGAAAGCGCTTAACCTGTAGCACAGCTACAAATGATTTCATTTCATTTTATTTTTTGCATGTTTTAAGAGAATACATATTAAATTTGTTCTTTATGGACTACCAGAGTCATCTTTCTTGGAACCCAGGCTACGTTTGTCATTGAACTGTTTTCTAGGTTGTTGTTGGGGAAACGTTACTTTTCTATTTTTACTAGTTTCCTGTACCCCTGTCGAGCAGAGCCACAGAAGTGTTCCCTGGGGTGAATTTCCTATTTCCCATCCAATCATCAAAATTTTTCTTGAGGAGTGCTAATGAGGAGCTCTGATTGACATAGGTAGTCTGTTCCAGAGTATGGGAAGTCTCTGGGACAGGAATCTATTCCTCCAGCATGTTCTGTTTATTGTGGTGACAAGGTTTAGGTCCCTAGAGCATGTAGCTCGGAGGGATTGGGATTTCTTTAAGTGAAGCATGCCCAACAGCTCTGGGTTTGACATAGCTTTGTATGTTAGGCAGAGATTGCCTCTGAGTAGGCAATATGCGACGGAGTAAAGCTGGAGTTTTTTGAGACGGTCTGCGTAGGGTATCTGTTTGAGGCCAGTAATCCTCTTTGTGAGGTATTAATATATATATATATATATATATATATATATATATATATATATATATATATATATATATATATATATATATATATATATATATATATATATATATATATATATATAGATACTATCATGTGTGATGATATAAATATACTCATCCAGGAGGTGTAAACAGCAGTACATACATATGCACTTAATGTTATGCTACTAACTTGTCTTGGAAGTGTGCTTAGATTGACATGTCCTTTCTTGTATACATTGCCATACAGGACATGCCTGAATCCTCTTTCTTGGAAAACAAAATGTAAATAAATAAAATAATTTTACATAATAAAAGATATTTACAAGGTTGCAGAGGAACTACTCCCTAGGTGTTCATCATGTTGATCACTGCTGCGGTAGCCTAAGCTACATGGGTTATATCCTGCCATAGATGTCAAGAATATAACAGCCAGCCAGCTTTCAACAGCTTCCATAACCACAAATCAATAGACAGTCTTGCCGCCGAACAGAGTGTTTTAGCCGCTCCTGTCCTGGGTTTCAAGGAACAACGACTTGTGCTGTTCCATTGCTGGGTATATAAGTTCCTTTTGGGGAAAATAAACTTCCATGTTTAAATTTTTATCTTAATATTTACTTTCCTGGTTAGGGGAGTTATTTTTAACTAGGAGTTTGTGTTTTTACTGACTGTCACAATATTTAACTGTACTTTTATAAGGGAACACTTTTTTCTTTCACTTTAAAAACTGTTAAACATTCTAAAAATACATTTTTTTCTACAGAGAAATTTTATTTAGTTATTTTGTTAGGAGAATGTCAAAGTGAATTAAAGTGTTTTTTACTTTTTTTTTTTAACTGGGGGAAAAGTGACTTTTTATCACTTTGAAATTTTACCAAATTGTGCTGCTTAGTTTTCACTGAAAAGAGACACCATTTTTGGCTTGCTGTGAAACATTCCACCAGTCTCACTGTAAATACTTCTTCCAGTCGCAAAAAGAAATTGTTAAGCAAACAGCCTTTGCCACTCTAGCAGGCTAGCAATTTGCTCCAGCCGCAGGGGGTTACACCTGCTGTAGCCAAAGTTGGTTCATCAGACCACTCATCTTTTTCCTACTTCCTCTGCAGAGCTTGGGTTCCCCTCAGTGAGCAAGAGAGAGAGAGAGAGAGAGAGAGAGAGATGATCTTGCTGTTCTTGGGAGAAGAGGCAAGAAAGATGCCCCTGTTTAGCCAGAATGTTGTGCCTTTCCTTAGGGAAGCTGTGTTACTGCCATTAATAAACATTTTTATTCCAGTTTTCCTGTTTAAAGAAACAGAAAACTAAACATTTATTTACTCCTATACAAATCTTTCTGGATGTGAGTAGTTTATTAGGTTTCATTTATGGTCTGGTTCAGGCTGTTGACTCTTCTTATAAGGATTTTTTTTGGTAAATTAAAAAGGGGTTCCTCTGTTCCTGAAGTTATTCAAGATTCTGAATCTGGACAGGAAGATAAAAGGAGAGATCCAGGGTTTTTTCCTCAGATTCCTGATTCAGGTTTAAAGGATAACATGGCATCTAAGACTTCCTGTTAGGGACTCTCTTTCTCTGAGACTATTTCCAGAATGTGCCAGTGTTTTCAGTGGGAGAACACCAATGTTTCAGTCCCTCAGAAAATACTATGAGTTTCTACAAATAGGATTTCAATAACCTTCTCCCATCCCTCCTGTGCTGTCAGCGTTAGAGGATGGATGTTTGTGTCACTGCCTGTAATTTCCCTGATAGGCAGTCTGCTGCACCTAAAAAAGCAGGTTGATTGCATAACGTTCTTTCAAGTCTGTATACATTTTTCCCAGACCTGACCTAGCAGCTATAGCTTTAGTTAATGCAATGGTTGCTGTTAAATATTTAGATAATTCCAACCCTTCTCTTTCTAACAAGGATGGCAAAGTGATGGATAAGTGTGGGAAGAAGTAACTGCAGATATAATTTGAAGAGCCTTCTCACCTAAGGTCCACTGCTTTACAACTGATAAAATAAGCAAACAATGACTTGTGATTTTTATTTGCATTAGAATGTTAATAAGAAAGAAAAAAGTTAAACACATATTAAAAGTATTACACAGCTCTGGATTTGAACTATCATAGTAATGACATTACAAAACACAGTGAGAGTGTGTTATCTCTCTTTGCCACAGACATAACTTTGAAGCAGCAATCAAATCATGTAATTACAAGCAATTCACATTTTCTCTACAGTATGAACAGGACATACACTTGTACATTCTCATTTGGTAGTACGTGTGACATACATATTTAGTGCAATGAGTGATCACACAACCGGTTAAGAGTATGTTTGCACAAATGCAGCTTTGTCTTCTCTTTCTATTGTGTTCATTTTCCCTTATCTAGGCTGTAATCTCGGACATGCAGTCTATAGTGCATTGTGTATCATTCTCCTTTAACTGTATGATGAAATACATGACAGCAAAAACATTTTCAACACAGACAGAAGAGTGGCTATTACTGAATAAAAACTGATAAATGTGTACTGTATTGTTTCATTTAAAAGCTTGCTGAAGTTAGTTCCACACACTGGAAGTGTATCCTGACTGACACACCCACTGCAGTGAAGGTTGTCTGAACTACTGTTGTGTTTGCCTTCTCTTTCAAACTAATCATTCACAGTTGCAAGCCATTAGCAATTAACAGTGGTGTACAACCTACACTATGTTTACACCTGTTACACAAAGTCAAAAGTTTGGTATTCATCAATTCTAATAAGTTCACACCTCATTTGCATCTTCAAAATACTCAGAGGGCTGAATCTATGCTATAAAAAGGTAACTGTGTAGTTAGGGAACTTGAAGGTGGGGAGACTTAAGTATTTGGATAAAACATAATTTTGGTATTCCTTTGAAGGTGATTTATTTGCAGAGAATGCTAAGGTATGCTTGTATTATTCAAGTGCATTCTAGATCAAAGCTATATATATATGGGCCATCTCAGAAGCATAACACCTGTGTAAGTGCTACATACATTACATTTCTCTCCAATAGCATAGAATACAGTCAAATCAAAAAATGTAAAAATAATACTTGTGATGAAAGATATATATATATATATATATATATATATATATATATATATATATATATATATATATATATATATATATCCAGGGGAAAATTGAATTTTTATCCGTATGCACTTCTTATACTTCACTGCTGGCATAGGCATGTTGTCAGGCATTTACATTTCACAGATGGACAGGTTATAAACTTTCATCACAAGTATTATTTTTACATTTTTTGATTTGACAGTATTCTATGCTATTGGAGAGAAATGTAATGTATGTAGCACTTACACAGGTGTTATGCTTCTGAGATGGCCCAAGGCCACCTCCAGGGGAGTGGTGGGAACAGTGAGAAGTGTCTGCCAATCATAAATTGACAATGCTGCTGTAAATATGTACACATCCTGATAATTGTGTGGAAAGCATATATACAATTAATTATTTGGTATTCCTTGATTTATATGAACTTTCATCTGTTTGTTGTTTCGGGGGAGGGAAGCCACCTACCATTGTGCTGCAAGAACAAATGTGTGTTTCAAGAGCTTATCTGTTGAAAATGTGCAGGCATAATAATATTTCAGTGGGAAACATAATACATTACTTAAGTGGTATTCCTTGGTTTGTGTGTGAGAGGTAAGTGGGACAACAACATAACCTTCAGTTTTACTAAATGAAAAATAGTTATGTTGTTACTATAACATTCCATCTGTGTTGATCTTCATTCATTCTTGACTGTTGGGTCTCGATTCCATCCTTGGATCTGACTTGGCTGTTGTAGCAAGCATGCGCCAGCCAGAAAACTCTCAAGCTAAGGCTACCCATAGTGCCTCTCTTTCCTTCCCATCAGAGTGAGTTTTGCACGTAGAAGTAAATGCAGAAGC
Source organism: Protopterus annectens (assembly GCF_019279795.1). NCBI lineage: Eukaryota > Metazoa > Chordata > Ceratodontiformes > Protopteridae > Protopterus > Protopterus annectens. The sequence continues at coordinate 235,977,840 of NC_056741.1, read as the reverse complement.
TTTGTCTGAGCAACTGCCATACTACAATACCAGTACTGGATCCGAACCTCCAGGAGTCTTTGGAGGGGTTTGGAGGGTGGGATGTCAGGATTGAATGAAGATCAACAACACAAATGGAATGTTATGGTAAGAACATAACTTCTTTATCTGATGTTGTTAATCTTCATTCATTCTTGACTGTTGGGACAGAGTACCTAGCTACTTTATGTCCCAGTAGGCACTATGGAAGAATATTCCTGAGTACCATAGAGCCAAAGGATGCTCTTCCCTGGAGACAGTATTCAATTTGTAATGAGTGATAAAGGTATGCAGGGTAGCCTAAGTGGCCACTGCACAAAGGTCATCCATAGAGACTCTATAATGAAAGACTATTGAAGTGGCAACTGATCTGGTAGAATGAGCCTTGACCTTCATTGATAGATTCAGTTTATTTTGACCATAAACAAAGGTGATGCAATCTCTCAACCATTTTGATAAGGTAACTATGCAGACTGGTTTGCCCAGTCAAGTGCCTGAAAAGGGCAAAAACAATTGGTCTGATTTCCTAAATAACTTCCTTCTAGTCAAGTAAAGTGTAATTGTCTGTGCACATTCAACAAATGTAAACAATATTCTCCCTTGTTTGAGAAATTTGGAAAGAAAACTGTCAGTTCTATAGTTTGTTAATATTTGAGTCCAATACAACCTTAGGAAGGAAAGAGGAGCTGATTCTAATTGATACTCTCTCTTTGTGAAAAATAATGTATGGACGTTTCATGCTCAAAGCTTGCAGTTTTGAAATTCTCCTGGCTGATGTGATGACTACCAGGAAAAGCATCTTTCAAGATAAGAATTTGATATCACAGGTAGCATTTGGTTCAAAGGGTTGAGAGGTTAAACTTTGCAAAACTAATGTATAATTCCAAGGTTCGATGGGTTCTTTAAAGGATGGTTTCAAATGCAAGATGCTTTTCAAGAAGGTTTTGCAAAGGTGATGAGACATTAAAGAAAGGTCATGAAAACCATTAGGAAAATTGGAAATAGCAGGTAAGTGAACCCTAATAGTAAAAGCTGAGGCTCCTGATTGGAAAATAGTTGACAAATATTCTTAAACCTTATCAATTGAGGCTGAAAAAGGGTCAGTTTTTGCTGCAAGTTACCACAGCACAAATCTGTTTCATTTACTCACATAAAGTTTTCTGGTTGATGGTTTATGGGAAGCTAGAAGAATCTTCTGAACTAGGGAAGACAGATTTTTCTGCCTGGCAATTACTGTAAGTGGAGGTACCAAGCCATCAGCTTGAGACTGTATAGGTTTGGATGGACCATCCCCTGTGGATGAGACAACAGGTCTGGAGTTGGGTCCAGAGTCCACGGGTAGTGAACCAAGTGAGGCCAGAGAAAGGGGAACAATACTTGTCTGGGCCAATAAGGTGCAATGAGGATTACTCTGCTTCTCAACCATCTGGCCTTCTTCAAAAATTGGGGAATCAGGGGCAAAGGCGGAAAGCAGTACTGGGGCAAATTGTGTAGAAGAACATCTCTCAAGGACTCCCCCTAAGGGGGGACAGGGCAAAGTAGCTGCTGCATTTGTGGTTTATGGGAGATGCAAATAGGTTGCAGCAAGGCTGACCACAGCAATGAAATATCTTCATCGCTACATTGGGATTGAGAGACCACTCATTAGGCAGAAGAATGCATTTGCTTAGTTTGTCCACAATCATGTTGGAGTTCCCTAGAATGTGTATTGCTATCAGAAAGCAGTTGGATGCTATCACCTATTGCCACAGTCCTAGGGCTTCTTGACATAAAGGATAAGATCTGGTTCCACCCTGTTTGTTGATGTAACAGACCACTGCCATGTTGTCTGATTGGATAGCAATTGTCCCTGAAGGGAGGGTTGATTGAAATGCCTGCAGCACTAGAAGCATGGCCTCAGTTTTAGGATGTTGATATGAAAATTGACCTCTGAGGGGGACCAAGTGCCTTGGACTGTCTTTCCCTGAAAATGCCCCCCTCCATCAGGGATGTATCTGTGGTCACTACGGCCTTGGGCTGAGTGGGGGTCAAAGAATGACTCCATAATTCCTGTCCTGATTTCATCCACCACATTAGATCCTGCTTGCATCAGTTAATTATGTGGATTAGGTAAGACATTGGGTGTGTTAACAGAGACCACTGTGATGCCAGAAGCCATTGGAGCAATCTCATGTGGAACCTTGCCAATGGAACTAGAGTGATTGTTGCTGCCATTGACCCCAGGAGTTGTAAGACTAAGTGAGCCAGGACTTTGCTGTGAGAGAGTATCACCTGAAGCTGTGATCTTAACCTTTGCAACCTGTGAAGAGGTAAAGCAGCCATACAAGAGTTTGTGTTGAATGTTGCTCTGATGAAGTCTATCTCTTGAGTGGGAGACAGCTTCGACTTTTCCCTGTTTATTGAAATGCCTAGGTAATCTGAAAGGTCCAGGATGGAGTCCAAGGCATGAAGCAGTAGATGCCTGGTGGGACCGGTGAAGAGCCAGTCATCTAGATAGGGAAATACACAGAATCCTTGTAGCCTTAAATGAGCTGCAACCACTGCCATGCAGTTGGTGAACACCCTGTTTGCTAGAATGAGACCAAAGGGCAGTGCACAAAATTGGTAGTGGTCGGCTGCCAGCCAGAAATGTAGGTATCTTCTGGAGTGTTTGTCCATGTTTATTGGTAATACGCATCCTGAAGATCTATAGAGCACATCCAATCATCTTTCTCCAAAAACGGAAGGATAGACTGTACTGTGACCATCCAGAATTTTGTCTGTTTAACAAACTTGTTCAAGACACTGAGATCTAGAATTGGCCTCCAGTCCCCTGTCTTTTTTGGCACTAAAAAGAATCTTGAGTAAAATCTGGATCCTATTTGGTCTGGTGAGACTGTTTGGATAACTCCCTTTTGAAGCAGCTTTTAAATTTCTTGTGCTGCTGTATCCCTCTGACTGGGTAGAACACTGGAGATTCACCTTTGTGGCCTTGGATAGAGATCAAAAGGGATATGGTAACCTCTGGTAATTATCGTCTGCTCCCAGGAATCTGATGTTATTGAGTGCCAGGCTAAGTGGTGCAGAGAGAATCTTCCCTCAGATGCCTCCAGAGGTAGGCAATCGGGCCACCATTCAGGATCACTGGTAGGGTTATCCAGAGAAAGAATCCTTGGAACCCTGGTTACATGGGCCCCCTCTGTCACAGGAGGGGCATCTTCCAGATGAGTTCCCTCCTCTGCCCCAGGGGAAAACTCGCCACGTGTCCCAAAAAGGCCCTTGGGACTTCCTGAATAACATCTTCCCACTCCTCTCATTTCTAGAGCAAGGTCGTTGAGGAGTCAAAAATGTATGCCCACAGCAGAAAGGGTCTTGCCATCCTTCTCACACATGGCTAATGTGTCTCTGACATTGGGGCCAAACAAAGAGGTAGCATCAACAGGACCATTGATGAGGGAAGACTTAAAGGGGCCCACAAAATCACACAAGCATATCCAGATGTGAAGCCTAATGGCAACGCCTGTACCCACTGCCCTGGCCGTCCCTTCAGTTGTGTGAGCAATAAGCCTCATAGATGAGTTAGATATTGATTCTAGGGTTGCTAGCTGGGAAGCAACTTTATCATGTACCTCATCAGAGACTGCTCCTGCCAAAGTGCCTGAGAGCTCAGTGATCAGATCCCTCTGAAGATGGGTAAAATGTGCCAAGAAGTTCAATGACTATATGGTAAAGGATTCTGAAGTGTAGACCTGCTTCCCAAATCTGTCTATTTGCCCAAGACTCCCTGTTTGGAAGATGGACAGTTGAACTCTCCTCTGCGAGTTCCTTCTTCATGACAGCTGCCATCACCTTAGCCTCTACTGCTAAGCCTTAAGACCAGTGGGGCTGGTCCTCTGGTGCAGTAATAATTTTGTCCAGTCCCTGAGGAATTGGATCTATAGTGTCAGGGGCCTTCCAAGCATGCTGTATGATGAGCTTGACCAAATCATCGGCAGGTGGGGTCACCCAAGAAGTAAAAGGCTGGGCACAAAAACCCTGCAAGAAAACAGATTCCTTGGATGAAGGGTTGGTGGACTTCGAATAAAGTACAGTTTTGTACCTACCATAAATGTAGATGTCCGATAGGAATGCATCTGCAGTCCTTACAAATGGGTTGTCCTGTCGTCAGGCAGCCCTTCGGTCGGCTGGATTCCAAAGTCTGGGTCTGGCCTCGGCTGGTGTCGCACTTCACCCGACGTCATAGCTGCAGTTATTCGGGTATAAAGGCATCAGCCGACACCATTTTCCTCAGTGTTTCTTGCCCCAGATGCCAGGTGCCCTCTTGGAAGGCTAAATTTGGATAAATGCCAATGATTCCAAATAGTAGAGAGCAAACACAAAAAAAGCATGTATGTACATATATACAAACAAATACACCATAATAGATCCCCCCCAGCTAGCTATAAGATGGGCAAATACCCTAGGAGTACCACAGAGGGGAAGGCGGGTAATCCTGACTGCAGATGCATTCCTATCGGACATCTACATTTATGGTAGGTACAAAACTGTACTATGTCCTTCAAGGATGCATCTGCAGTCCTTACAAATGGGTAGAATACCATAGCCAAACTGGGGGAGGAGGAAAAAAGAGATTATGGTGTAGTTAGGATCCCTTGCAAAACAGCAGTGGCAAAACCTGCTCGGGATCTAGAGTATAAAGGTAAATTATAATGCTTGGCAAATGTATGCATGGAGGTCCAAGTAGCAGCCTCTATAATGTCCTTGGTAGCCACTCCTCGTAAGAAAGCTGTGGTAGTGGCTGTAGCCCTTGTAGAGTGAGGCCTGATGTTTTCTGGAGTTTTCTTTCCATGGTAGGAGTAACAAAAGCTAATGCAATTTCCTATCCACTTGGAGATTGTCTGTTTTGAAATTGCTTTTCCTTCCCTTCCTGTTGCATATGCTACTAGTAGCTGGTCAGTTTTTCTATTGCCCTTGGTCCTGTCCAGGTAGTAGCGTAGCTGTCTATGTACATCCAAGGTATGCAACAGTCTTTCTCCCCTGTTCTGTGGGTTGGGGAAGAATGTAGGTAGGTGGATAGCCTATACCACCTTAGGCATAAAAGTAGGTTTTGTTCTCATGGACACTCTATCTTGATGGAAGATCAGGAAGGGTTGCACTGCCATTAATGCTTGTAGTTCAGAAACCCTTCTTGCTGAAGTGATTGCCAGCAGGAAAGCAGTCTTCCATGATAAGTATTGTAACTCTGCTGTTGCTGCTGGTTCGAAAGGAGGAAGTGTCAATTTTTCTAGCACAAAGTTCAAGTCCCATGCTGGCAATGGTGGTTTCCTTGGAGGTTTTACATTTTTAATTCCTCTCAGAAACTGCCTGAGCAGAGGATGTGAGAAGACAGGAGGATCCAAGCTATATTCTGCTGAAATAGCTGATGCATGTATCTTGATGGAAGAATAGGACAGGCCTGTGTGGAAGAGCTCTGCCAAGTATTCCAGGATGTTGGCTATGTTTACCAGTGACACATCTTCTCCCTTTGCAGTACTCCAAATGAGATATCTTTTCCATTTTGCTGCATATTTTTTTCTTGTTGAGGGTCTGTGAGCCTCAAGGATAATGTCTTTAACCCTTTGGGATAAATTTGGGTTAATTGATCTTATGTAATGTTCCAGGCAGCCAGCTGCAGAGTTTTCAGGTTTGGATGCAGGATGTTGTAGTTGTTCTGTGTTAACAGCAATGGAACCAGGGGTAGTGTCCATATTTGTTCCCGAGACATGCTCCTTAGTAATGGGTACCAATGTTGTCTTGGCCAGTCTGGAGCTATCAGGATGATCCTTGGACGGTCCTCTTTGATCTTCAATAGCACCTTGTGCATCAAAGGAAGTGGTGGGAATGCATATGCTGTCAGGTTTTTCCAACTGAAAGATAGGGAGTCCACCTTCCAAGCAAGTGGGTGGTACGTCCTTGTGCAGAATTTCTTTAGCTGGTGATTGTGTGGGGATGCAAATAAGTCTATTTCTGGGAGTCCCCATTTTCTTGTAATGTTTTTGAAGATGTCCAGATGCAGCATCCATTCGTGGGCATCCGTGGTAGTCCTGCTTAATATGTCTGCTAGAATGTTTTCTTTTCCTGGTACAAAAATTGCTTGTAACTGAATGTTGTAGCTCAGAGCCACATTCCAGAGGTCCAGTGCCATCCGGCATAGAGGGTACGAATGTGTGCCTCCCTGTTTGTTGATGTACCACATAACTGTGGTGTTGTCTGTCCTTATCATCAATTGACCTTCTCGGAGAAATGGTCTGAATGTCTGAATTGCCAATTTTACTGCCAGCATTTCCTTCAGATTTATGTGCAGGTGTGGCTGGTCTTGGGTCCATAAGCCTTGAATGCACTTGTCCAGCATGTGGGCCCCCCAACCGAGGTCTGAGGCGTCCGTCGTGATGGTTTGGCTTGGTTGAATGCTGTAGAAGGGCAATCCTGTGTTTGATTGACATGCCTGAGCCCACCATAGGAACTCTTGCTTCAGGCATGGGATTATTGGAATTTGGGTTTCTAGACTGTGCTTGTGCTGAGACCATAAATTCCTTAGGTACCACTGTAGCTTTCTCATATGGAGTCTGGCATGAGGGACCAGTATTATGCAGGATGCCATGAATCCCAGGGCTTGCAGTACTTTTCTTACTGTTAGATGGTTCTGCTTTGTTAATGCCAAGAAGTAGAGAGGTAGTTGCTCTTGCTTTTCTACTGTTAGGAATGCCATTTGCTTTGATGTGTCCAGCTCTGCACACAAAAAGGTTATTCTTTGGGATGGTATCAGCCTTGACTTTATTATATTGACTGTATATCCCAGGGCTTGTAGCAGGTAAATGACCCTTTGTAAGTCTTCTGTTAGCTTGTTTTTGTTGTCCGCTTGTATCAGGCAGTCGTCCAGGTAGTGGTAAATTTGGATTCCCTGAAGCCTGCAATGAGCAATTACTGATGCCAGGCATTTCGTGAATACTCTGGGCGCAGTAGATAAGCCAAAGGGCAATGCTGAGAATTGATAATGCTCTGATCCTGCAAGAAATCTGAGGTATCTTCTGCAATTTGGTCGTATGGGGACGTGCAGGTATGCCTCCTTGAGATCTAGAGTTACCAGCCAAGACTCCTTGCCCAGCATGGGAAGAAGCTGCTGTAGAGTCAGCATTTTGAATTTTGGAACAACGAGGAATGTGTTTAAAGTGGACAGGTCGAGAATAGGCCTCCATTTGCTCTCTTTTCTTGGTACCAGGAAGAGTCTGGAGTAAAATCCCTTTCCTTGCTCCATAGATGGTACCTTTTCCACAGCTCTCATCCTTAATAATTGAGATATTTGTTTTAGAGCTTCTGCCTTTTGATTTGGAGGTAGGTTTGGCATTCCTCTCTTCCCTGGTAGAGTATGGAAGTGAAACCTGTAGCCTTGGTCTATTGTCTGTAAAATCCACTTGTCTCTTGTGATGTAATGCCAGTTTATTGAAAATAAGGCTAGCTTCCCGCCTAAGGGTGCTTCTAGCTGTTCCCTGGTAGGCGGTGCCAGTGCCAAGTCACTGTGTTTGCCCTGGAGTTGTGATGGTGGCTGTGTCTGTGGCTGTACTTTGCTGGTTGTTACCCTGCCACTGGCGTCCCGTGTAGGCACCCCTGGATTGGTTTCTGCCTCTTGAACTCCTATTCCTGCCTCTCTGAGTTCTGGAGGAGTCTGGAAAGGACCAATTCTTGGAGGGCCTGAATGTTATGTACCATTTCCTGAACAGATTTTTTGTCTAATGCTTCATCAGAGGACAGTTATTTGGTTAACTGGTCTAGCATAAATTCTTGATACTGGATCATGTGAAATTGACAGTTCAAGGCCCTAGCAGAAAGAGTAGCAGAAGTGTAAACTTTTTTACCCCATCTCTCTAAGGATCTGGATTCCCTTTCAGAGGGGAGGGGGTTTTTAGCAGAGGTAGCTGCTACAGCCTTAGGCCCTTGGGAGATAGTCTCGGGGTCTGCAAAAGGAGCCTTATACAAATGGTAATGCGTGTCCGGAACCCTGTAGTATCTATCAGGCTTAGCAGGGGCTGGAGGTAGAGAATCAGGAGCAGTACAAGCATCATTAAATGCATCATCTACAACAGAAAGAACTGGAGGAATGGCTAAAGGCCTATGTTGTGGTAAATGCAGAAAGGTTCTAAGCCTTTTTCTGGAGTCTGAGAAATCCTGGCCCTGCCACTGAAATTGTTCCCTCATAGCATGCAAGGTTTCCCCAAAGGAAAATTCCTCAGGCGGAGAGGCAGAAGGGATGGACTCTTCAGCATCAGAGTCTTCATAAGGGGAGAAAGGAGCCTCTGGAGGGTCTGTATCATTTGAATCATCAGAGGATTCATCTGTGGAAATAGGCTGAGGGGGCTCTGCTCTAGGCCTCTTCTCTGGAGGAGGCTGAGAGGACCTGTCTGGATGAGGTTGGGATCCCCGGATTAAAGAAATGAGATCCTCTGCTAAACTAAGCATTTGTGAACTAGAGGTAGGCCTGTGAGAGGGGGGCTTAGCAGGCACAGTTTTAGTAGTCTTAGCTGCTTTAGCCCTGGCAAAGGCCTTAATGGACATGGCTGCAGGAGGCCTAGCAGCTCCACGTGCAGGGGTTGAAATATCCAAGGGAATAGTGTCAGATAGTTCCTGAGAAACTGCAACAGCAGGTGGGATTTCAGAGGCCGACTCCACCAGGTTGGAAGAGGCCTCGGTAGAAGGTAAGTTTTCGGCTGGAGGAAGAACCGCTTGCTCGGTTTCAGCCGAAACCGAGACACTCGCAGTTGGCTTAACCGCGGTTTTGGCCGAAACCGCGGACCGCGAGTGTCGGTCCTTTTCCTTGTGTTTTTTAGACATTTGCGTAGTCGGAGGATCCGACGGCATAATATAAGCAAAATCGGAGCCGAAAAACTTCTCAGCAAATTCAGACCGACGTCTAAGCGTCCGCCGGTTAAAAGAAGCACAGGCTAGACAAGCTACTACGTCGTGGTCTGGGCCTAAACAGGGTAAGCAGTAAGAGTGGAAATCTTTATGAGGTATTTGTTTCCCACAAGTTAAACAGTTATTCACTTTTTCTGACATCGGCTGAGGCAAGAAAGAGTCCCCAACGGGGTACTTAGCTTTTTAGAAGTCTTCGAGTAGTATTCGGTAGTAGTAATCTGGTTCTGACCGACCGGCACTTGTGAACAGCTTCTGCTTCGGGCACCACGCGGCAAGAAAGACTGAGGAAAATGGTGTCGGCTGATGCCTTTATACCCGAATAACTGCAGCTATGACGTCGGGTGAAGTGCGACACCAGCCGAGGCCAGACCCAGACTTTGGAATCCGGCCGACCGAAGGGCTGCCTGACGACAGGACAACCCATTTGTAAGGACTGCAGATGCATCCTTGAAGGACATCCTCTCTGTTTCAAGATTTCCATTTCCTATTGCATTGATCATGTGACTGTGTTACGAAGTTTACTTAAGCTTGCATTTGAATTTTAGCAGTTACTCTGATGAAGCCCTGGGAGTCACAGGGTGAAAGCGCTTATTCTTTTTCTGCAATAAAGGTTGTCAAGTGATACCATTCTGTACGGGTTTGGTGGAATTTTTTATTTTTATTTCACCAATTTTGATGTCTCCAAAGGAGACATCTTCAGGAGTTGACTGTGGGGATCCTTCCCCTTCATTGTAGTCTGTATCCTCAGTGAGAGATTCTTCCAGAGAATCTAAGTGCTTTCTCTTACATGACACCTTATGGGGTGGCTCCTCAGGGCAAAGGTCTGAGGAGGACTCCGAAGAGAGGGCACCCTGCTGCAGGGTGTCTTGTTGCTCACGTGCCCACTGTCCCAATGTAGGAGGTTGTGACAGCTGCGAGGTAGAGGATTTGTAGATCTGACACTCTGACAGAGATGTTACCCACTGTGAGCCTGCTGAGGCAAAAGCTCTTTCCATAATCTGGAAGGCAGACTTGCCCAAAGAGAGATGGGAGCCCAGAATCGAGAAAGATAACTTCAGAACCAGGGTCACACCCCACTCCGATGAGCCCACCCCTAGAGCAGGAACCTCGGGAGGACCTGGAACTATCAAAGCACCCAGAACCGTAGACAGGTGCTCTGGAAAAATTGGCACTAGACTCGGGATCACGGAGCTGACAGCCAAGTCATGGTCCCGAGGGCGAGTTGGCGCTGAATGAGCTGAGGACCACAGAAATGGTTCCAGAGCCAAGGTAGTTGGTACTGGGAGCAGCATTGAAGTTGAGGGTCCAAAGAACTGTGGAGAGGTTGAAAGGATGGAGTCCATGGAGAGTAGACCTCGGCTCCAGATAGGAGGGAGGTTCTAGAAGGGGCTGAAAGACCTCTGGCCACCAAGTGTTGGTCCACTAACTTGACTACATCAAACTCTGAAAGGTTCCTAGTGGAATGAATAGAAATCCCAGAGGGAGATTCTGGACATTCTTGGAAAGGGCTTAACTGCTGACTATAAAAGGGGTCAATAGATGGGCAGTATTTAGTCCTCGGCAGGGATTCGACCTTTGGCACTGTGGTTGGCTGACCAATTGTTTGTGATGCAGGGGAGGTAACCAGTGTGGGTGAAACTATTGCTGGTGCTGAGAGGGTCAGAGGTACCGATGAAGGGGTTGGTACCGTGGTAAGTTTTGTCAGTGCCGGTAAAGTCGTTATCGGCATAGTGGAAGGAGTCGTAGTTTTTGGCACCAAAACAGTTGTTGAAGTCAATTTTGGTTGTTTAGTCTTTGGTTCTGAAGCAGAAACCTGGTCTTTGGTTGATTTAGGGCCATGAGCTTGAGAAGATGCTGGAACAGAGTGGCTCCTTTTCTTCTCTTTTTTCTTTGCAGACTTTGACGCCTCAGTCAAAGCCTCTGAAAATGGGCATTTTAACAGCCCCTTGAGGATTAATTTGTTTTGGCACTCTGCAAGTGTCCGGGCAGTAAACCCTTTACAGAGCTCACAATGTGGTTGAACTTCCAAATGTGGCACCTCCAAACAGTATACACAGGAAAAATGTCCATCCAAGTTGGGCATCTTCCTGCTGGAACCTTGACATTGCTTAAAGCCAGTGGTTCCTTTCTGCTTCTCTGCCATGATAAAATAAGGTTAATCCAAAACATTTGGTCACACACACACACACACATACACACACACAATACCAATGATGGTATTTGAGATTACCAAAGGTAAAAGGGGAGGGGCCTATACCAACAATGGTAAAGAAGAAAATACCACACGGTAATAATGGGGAAAATAGCACTCGTACACAAAAAAATAGTAATTAAACTATAGAGAAAGTTAATGACAAAGTTTTTATAGGCTATAGAAGCTATAAAGAACTATATATCAAAAAATAAGCACTTAGGTTGAGAGCACGGCTGATGCATCCTAAAACTCTACACGGCAAACCCGATCTGAGGGGAGGGGAAGAGAGGCACTATGGGTAGCCTTAGCTTGACAGTTTTCTGGCTGGAGTAAGCTTGTTACAACGGCCGAGTCAGTTCCGAGGACAGAACCAAGACCCAACAGTCAAGAATGAATGAAGATCAACAACATAGGATCTTGTGTTTCCAGTGCTTAATGTTGAAAAATGTGTGCGTAATCAGGACATTTGTTATCTTTTAGTTATGTACTCACCATAAATTCAGATGTTTGGGATCCATCTCGCCTACATTCTGACTGATGGGTTTGGAGCCGATCCCTCGGCACCGACTCGGCACGCTTATGCTATAGAGCGAGGCCTCTAATTGGCTGAGCTATCTTTATCCCAGGATGCACCACCACTAATCCCCCAGATCTTGTTTGTCCGCATTCATGCACACATGCACAACTTGTTAATATAACATTGTTAGATGTTTCAAGATGAAACAACAGGATTCGGACCTTCTGATATCCTCTGATCTCCAAGGCAGGGGGAAGGAGGGTGGGTTATTAGGAATGTAGGCGAGATGGATCCCAAACATCTGAAGTTATGGTGAGTACATAACTAAAAGATGTTATGTGATCCTATCTCGCTTACATTCTGACTGATGGGACAGCGTCCCTAGCACCTAAATCCCGGGTGGCTCATTGGAAAACACTCCTGAGCACTGTGGAACCAAATGAAGCTCGTCCTCTAGATGCCACATCTAATTTGTAGTGGGAAATGAAGGTGTGCGGGGAAGACCATGTAGCCGCAGCACAAATGTCACCAATAGCAAGCTTAGAATGAAATGCTACCGAAGTAGCCATAGCCCTTGTAGAATGAGCCTTGACAGAGGTGGTAAGCTCTTTGTTAGAATAAATATAAGCTTGAGTAATACAGTCCCTGATCCATTTGGCAAAAGTGACCTTTGTGACAGCGTTGCCCAATTTGTTTTCTGCAAAGGATACAAACAACTGATCTGTTTTCCTTGTTTGTTTGGTCCTGTCTAAATAAAAACGTAACTGTCTGTGGACATCTAGTGTGTGGAATATAAACTCCGCTTTATTAGAGTATTTTGGGAAAAAAACTGGAAGCTCTAACGATTGTTGCAAGCATAAAGTAGAACAAACTTTAGGAACAAAAGAAGGATTTGGTCTGAGGGATACTCTGTCTGTATGAAAAACCAAGTACGGGGGTTTTACTGACAAAGCTTGAAGCTCTGAAACCCTTCTGGCTGAAGTAATCACCACTAGAAAGGCTGTCTTCCATGATAGAAACTTTAGATCACAGGTAGCTGCCGGCTCAAAGGGAAAAGTCAAGGCACGCAACACTATATCGAGATCCCATGGAGGTGCAGGATGAAAAATCGGAGGTCTTAATAGAGCAGCACCTTCCAAGAAGGTCTTACACAATCTGTTGCTCATTAAAGGTGGGTCTATGGATTCATGAAAATTAGAAATTGCTGCCAATTGTACTTTGATGGTAGAAACTGAAGAGCCTTGATTGAAAAGAGAGGTCAGAAATTTTAGTACTTCTGCCACGGAAATAGAAATGGGGTCCAGGCCCCGGAGTTGAGCCCAAATAGCAAACCTTTTCCATTTGCTAGAATACAATTTCTTTGTAGCAGACTTGTGGGCTGAAGATAATATGTGCACAACATCTGGATCCAGTGTATGACTCCTGACTATCGTCGGAAGAGGAGGAGCCAGGCCATCAATTTTAAGGTGTGTAGGGACTGGTGTAATAGTCCCGACTGATGAATCAGTAGGTCTGGGACCTGGTCCAGGAACCATGGACCTTCCAGAGCATGTTTCCGAAGATAGGGAAACCACACTTGACGAGGCCAGTAAGGAGCAATTAAGATCATCTTGCTCCCTAAGAGAGATGCCTTTTGAATCACCCTGGGGAGGAGAGGAACTGGAGGGAAGGCATAAAGCAGGCCGGTGGGCCAAGGATGGACTAATGCATCCATGGGGCTCTTCCCCGGAGCCGGGGTTAGGGAGAAAAATTCTTTGCACTTCGCATTCAGAGGAGTCGCGAAGAGGTCGCAACACGGAACTCCCCATTCGCTGAAAATCTGCCTTGCAACTGTCATATTCAGAGACCATTCGTGAGGAGAGAGGATGGTTCTGCTCAATCTGTCGGTTATGACATTGGACTTGCCCGGTATGTGAGTAGCCACTAGAAAGCGTTTGGTCGAGACTGCCCATTCCCAAACTCTCATGGCTTCTCTGCAAAGAGGATAGGATCTGGTCCCTCCCTGTTTGTTCAGGTACCAGACAACTGACATGTTGTCTGAGTGAACAGCAATTACACCCTGAGGGAGATAATCGTGAAGGGCTTGAAGGGACAGGAGTACTGCCCTCATTTCTAGGATGTTGATATGAAGAGGAGTCTCTTCCGGGTGCCATTTGCCTTGGACTGACCTGCCCAGGGAATGCCCCCCCACCCCATCTGGGAGGCGTCTGTGGTCAAAGTGGCCGCCGGAGGTGGAAGAACGAAGGGTCGTCCCTGATCCAAATTGGAGGACACTAGCCACCAGCGAAGGTCCCGTTTGCAAGATTCCGTGATCCATATGAGGTGATTGAGAGGGAGTTCCTGAAAGAACCACTGAGTTGAAAGAAGCCACTGGAGGATTCTCATGTGCAACCTTGCCAAGGGAACTAGCAGAACCGTGGCAGACATGGATCCCAATAGCTGCAGGACCATTCTGGCTGGGGCTTTGGACCTGGGGAGTAAGGCTCGAACTTGATTTTGAATGGTTTGAATTCTGTCTGTAGGTAGATAGACCCGCATCTGGTTTGAATCTATCTCTACCCCTATGAATCTTATTCTTTGAGATGGCCGCAACACAGACTTTGGCCAATTGAAGGTGATTCCAAGGAAATTGCCCAGTGATATAGTGGCTTGTAGGCTCCGCAGAAGTAGATGCTTGGAGGTGGCAGTTAGGAGCCAGTCGTCTAGGTACGGAAACACCTGGAATCCTAGACTTCTCAGGTGAGCAGTCACTACTGCCAAGCATTTGGTGAACACCCTGGGGGTTGTGGTGAGACCAAAGGGCAGCGCACGGAACTGAAAATGACTGCCTCCTAGGCTGAAGCGCAGATGTCTCCTGGACGTTTGATGTATCCTGATATGATAATACGCGTCCTTGAGATCTATGGAGCACATCCAAACACCCTTCTCCAACAATGGGAGAATGGTTTGTAGAGTGACCATTCGGAACTTGGACTTCCTGACTGAACGGTTTAGGATGCTTAGGTCCAAAATGGGCCTCAAGTCCCCGGTCTTTTTTGGCACCAAAAAAAATCTTGAGTAAGTCCCTAATCCGATCTGGTCTGCGGGGACCGGTTGGATGACTCCTTTTTGCAGCAGCTTTGAAATTTCTGAGGCTGCGGTATCCCGTTGACTGGGTGGCGGGTCCAGGATTTTTTTGGACTGAGGGGGGGGTGAGAGAATGGGATGGAGTAACCTCTGGCGATAATCCGAAGCACCCATCGGTCCTGAGTGATCCCTTCCCAGGCCTTCAGGTGCTTCGAGAAACGACCCCCGACTGGCTCCGGAGCAGCACAGCCGAGCAATCCCCCAGGGACTATGAAAAGCTGAAGAGCCACGAAAGGACTCGCGGTCTCCAGTGTTGCGAGGGCCTCTGCCGCCTCTGGGACGGCATCTTCCGGATAAATTTCCCCCTCCTCTGCCTCTGGAGGGGGAACCTTCCTGCTGAGAGGGGTAAGACTTCTGAGATCTACGGAACCACATTTTCCCTCCTCTTTTAGCCTTGGGATAAGGCCGAAAGGGAGTGGAAAATCGTGCCCCTACGGCAGTCAGAGTCTTACCCTCCTGTTCACAGCGGGTAAGTGTGTCTTTACCTTGGGTCCAAACAGGAGGACCCATCAAAGGGGGCATCGGCAAATGAAGACTTAAAGGCCTCCGCGAAATGACACAGGTGGAGCCAGGCTTGTCTCCGTAGAGCAATGCCTCTACCCGCCGCTCTACTCGCCCCTTCGGCCGCATACGAAATGAGCCTCATGGACGAGTTCGAAATGGATGACATTGTAGCCAGCTGAGATCCAACCATCTGGGCCAGCTCCTCAGGCAGGTTACCCAAGAGGGTATCGGATAACTCCTTAATCAGATCCCTCTGAAATCTCGTAAAGTGCGTCAGGTAGTTCAAAGACCTCAGTGTAAAGGCCGCTGAACTAAGGGTGCACTTACCGTACCGATCCATGCTCCTAGACTCCTTATTAGGAGGATGGATGGACGTAGAAGCCTCTGCTACATCTTGCTGGGTAGCAGATGCCACCACCATAGCATCTACAGCCACACCTTTAGTAAGGAACTCTCTATCCGGGGGCGCCGAGAGAAATTTGTTCGGACGAGCGGGCACCGGTTCCACAGAGTCTGGGTGTTCCCATGCCCTTCGACAGATCAAATCCAAGAGCTCGTCGAAGGGCGGAGATACCCAGGAGGCGGAGGGCTGAGCCCTGAAGGCCTTCAGGAACACCGACTCATCAGCAGAGGGAGGTTTGGACTGCCAGCCGCCTCGTTGTTTTAGGGCTTCCAGGATGTCTGCAAAGGAGACATCATCCGAGGACGACTTGGGGGACCCCTCTGCATCATCGAGATCAGTGTCAGATGTCAGAGACTCATCAGGGGAGTCAACGTGCTTCCTCTTGCACGTTCTCTTCCTGGGAGGTTCTTCCGAAGAGGCTTCAGAAGGACCTCCAGGAGGGGGAGAAACCCCAGCGGGGGTAACCTGAGGCCCAGGGGCTCCGCTGTCTATGGACAGGGGGACTGCCAACGACCCAGTCTCCAAATGTAGGGAAGGAGCTGGGGAAACTGTGGAGGT
Organism: Protopterus annectens; assembly: GCF_019279795.1. Lineage (NCBI taxonomy): Eukaryota > Metazoa > Chordata > Ceratodontiformes > Protopteridae > Protopterus > Protopterus annectens. The sequence continues at coordinate 235,961,592 of NC_056741.1, read as the reverse complement.
AGCCAAGGAAGATTTGGCTAAAGCACTCCTCATAGCCCTGAAGGCGGGACCACCAGAATCCTGGGAGGGTCCCCCCTCCGTGGCCACGACAGTGGACGGTACTCCCGCCGCCGACACACCAAGAGGGAGACTTGGGACCGAAAGCATCAATCCCGAAGCCTCCCCCCCAGGGCCGAAGGAAGAAGTCCATGCACTGAACTCCGACCCAAGAGCCAGAGTCGGAGCAAGGGTCGGGCCCGACCCTAACACCTCCACTGGTTCCACCAGCACCTGCTCCAACGGTGCCGAAGCTGTTGGAGGAGGAATACAGTAGAGGAGTGGACCATCGGCTCCGAAGCCAAATGGGCTGGAGCTGAAACCATCTTTTGGAACACCGGAGACTGGAAGAGTCGAAGGAGCACCCTGTCGATGTCCGAATCAGACATCTTGGATGATCTCTAGGATACCGATCGGGCCCGAACCGATTTCTCCATCGGCTCCGAAGGGCTCGGGGACCGGCTCCGAAATGACTCAACAATTATCGGCTCCGAGGAAACTTTCAAGGAAATTTCCCTCGGTGCCGATAAGGACTTCGGCTCCGAGGGGGAAGAGTCTGAGCCGATAACCCTTATCGGCTCCAATATCAGTGGAGCCGATGAGGGTGACCTGCCTCTCGATGCCCCAGACCTCGGCTCCGAAACCAGAGGGGTCGAGGCTGGAGGCATCGAGGCAGACCGTTCCGACCTCGGCTCCGAAGTCTGTGGAGCCGATGGAGAAGTCTGCTTAGTTTTCTTAGCGGTCGGTTCCGACTGACTGGTCGGAGCCAACGCTTTCCTCTTTTTAGAAGGAGACGGAGAGGAAGATAAAGCCTCCTCGAAGAAAGGCTTGATTAATCCTTTGAGGATTAATTTGTTTTTCCTCTCCTGGAGGACTCTGGAAGAGAATGCATGGCATACACTGCACGATTCTTGCAGATGTTTAGCACCTAGACAATAGACGCACGAGGAGTGGTCGTCCGTTATGGACATTTTGAAGCCACACCTCGTGCACTTTTTAAACCCAGAGGGTTTATGTTCTTTAGATATAATCAGGCTAAAATACAGATAACCACAACTAAACAAACAAAGGGTTTGACACACAAGAAAAAATATATATATACCACTAGAATAGTGTTAAATATTTAAACTGAAGAACTTTTTTTTTTTTTTTTTTTTTTTTAAACAAGACTGTTCAAAGAGAAAGAGAAAGGGAGAAAAAGAGGGTCAAGACCCTCTAACTTAAATGGGTACTTGACCCACACACAACCACAAAGGTAGTAGAAACCACAGGGGAAGGCCCCTCTAACTTAAACGGGAACCTTCTCTGACAGAAAAAAACACGAAAATGTCAACCAAATTTCACAAAAACACTCGTACACAAAGAATAGCCGTTAAAACAGCTTTTGGGTTTAAATGAAGCAAATACTGACAGGAAAAAGCCTAATAAATAGTACTTAGCCCAGCCAATGTTGAGACCACGTCCAAGCTCTGTAAGCGGCAAATGAGATCTGGGGGATTAGTGGTGGTGCATCCTGGGATAAAGATAGTTCAACCAATTAGAGGCCTCGTTCTATAGCATAAGCGTGCCGAGTCGGAGCTGATAGTCAGAATGTAGGTGAGATAGGATCACATAACATCTAATATTTATGTATTTTATACTTCTGTTTTATGTTACATAGGATTATGGCACTCAAGCCCACAAATCCATGTTAACCCCTTTTCAGTGGCTCTGAAAATGAAGTGATACTTCAGGCTTTCAGGCACTATGGAGCCTTTCTGTTTGAGTGGGGATATGGCTGCCAGAATGCAGATTTGGAAGCAGTTAGTGAACAATGTCAGTGCAGTAGGAGATCACAACAGGAATTATGATCAGGTGCATCATCGGGCCACAGATATGACTTCACCAGCTCAGAGAAGAGCAGCTGGCTAAGGGGTGGTGGTCCTGCTACACAGTCCCCAGTGACACCAAATGAAGAGTTCCTGTCCACTGTCAAGAGAACTAGATAGCTCAGTGAAAACTGCACACTGTGGGCTTGATGTCAGTGCTGATGTGGATGGAAGGGCAAGTGTTTCCCAGGAGCAATTTCCAGGTAAGCTTACATATGGCAAGTTTTATATTTGCTTGTATACTGAAATACATAATTTGACTAAAACTTCCTGTGAAATGTATTTTTCTGTACCTATTGATGAGTTAATAGAGTTATACAATACAGTACACATGGGTGTGGGTGGACATGTCAGATTAGTTTCAGTTTCAGCTATTTCTTACAGGACATACAGGTGATTGTACACTCTTTATCCCCTGTGTTATTCCCATTGTGATTATTAATTGCTGTCCTCTTTTGCATCTTTTTATATATTTATTTTTCTTTTGTTAACCAGGTTAGTCCACTGGGCTGGTGGCCCATTTTCAGTGGAGACTTGAGGAGAAAAACTCCACACAAAGAACAAATTACAAAGGTTCACCTAGTAGAAATGAGAGAGCTAGGGTACAATAAATACCTATGTACATGGCATCTAAGAAACATAAATACAAAGCAACAACAGTAGTCATGCAATAATGAAAATTAACAGATCAAATAAAGTCAGCATCGACAATAGGTAAAATAAAAAAAATTACAAAAAAAGCATGTCAGTTTACAATAGTTCATCAGAGAAAAGCCTATTAAAATGTAATTAATGATTAAATCAAGCTGGTATGGAATAACAAGTATTAGGATTAAGATTTAGGAGGAGCTTTGCACAGTGGCATAGCAGAGGTAAAACAGTGCTGGAGATATACGAGTCAGGAAAGGACAATTAAACTGCAGCAAGTGGGTGAGTAAAAGTTAGGTAGGGTGGTGACAGGTGTAGGAAGGAGAGTTATCAAGGCACTTCTTCAATTCTCTTTTGAAAAGAGAGGAAGATTGGATAGACAGTATATTGCTGAGTAGTTTGTTCCAAGTTTGAGATTTAGAGCACTTATAATTTGCCTATTATTTTATTAGGACTGTAGGTGTTTAGTAGCTGTTGGTCAGTGCTACGGTGAAATTGGAAAGGTTTGTAAATGGATAGGAAGTTAGACAGGAAGGTACATTCAGCTGGTTTGTAAAGAGAGTGTGTCATCTGAAGTTGAGAAAGTTGTAGTTGTTGAGGGAATTCAAGCCATTTTTTCCAGGACCATCTTCCCTAAAAAGTGTGGAGACATCTGCATATGGTAAGCAAATGTTTATTTGTTTATTAATGACCATTGTTTAGATATATAAATGATCTGCATGCGTGAGGTGGGTGTGGTGAGTGCCTGTATTGCAGTACCATCTGCGATTGTGTGACCAGTGTTATGTTTAATATCTAGTGCAGTAATAATTTAGTTCCTGAGTTTGTTGTCTGTAGGTCTGCAGCATCATCGGCTGTTAGCCAACATGGCCATGCCTGATCCTGCTCTCATAGTGGCACTACTTCCACTGCTCCATCAGTGGTTGAGGTGTCCACACTCAGACATGGTAGGCTAGGGAGTCATGGACCTGGGCATAGTCATGAGGAGAACTCATCCAGCAGACATTGCTTATGTTCCAGTATCACCAGCACATCTGACTATGGGCATGGATGTTTCAGTGCAACTCCTGGCAGAGCCGTTTCTCAAGGTTAGGAGCAATGACAATGAACTGATACCTCTACCATGCACAGCTCACATCTGTCTAACATGCCAGGATGTAGAGCTAGCACAGAGCTTGGCTGTGCTCATGCAGACACTCACATACTCATTTCACATCAAGTGACCATACAGGCACACACAATTTACAGGCACACACAATTAACAGGTACATGAGGCATTTGTGAGGCTTGCAGGTCATTCTATCTCAGTGGCCATTTGATAATTAGCTACACTTCTTCCTGCCTGTCTTTCTTACTCACACACGCTCACTACCTTTTGAGTCAACCTTGGCATTCTGCCCCCCACCCAAACCCCACTCTGTGCAAATAATGATAACTGTACCATCACCTTGTTTCTATCTTTTGGATTCAGGGACATATATGCATTTTTTTTCTGATGCACAGTGTGCATAGCTGACATGAGTGCTTAGTATATATGTGTTAGTGAGGGATCACTACATAATATCAAAATTCCACAATCCCGAGACTCAAAATCCCAAGGACCAGAATCTCAAGATTGTGGAATCTCGAACATTAAAAAAAAAAAAAAGTAAAACATCCAACAAACTTTTCTAACTTGTATGCAGGAGGGCAAGCCCCTCTGCACCCCCCACACCCCCTTCAACTTAAATATACCAACTAGGAGATCGGACTACAGTGGAGTGAATGGTAAAGTTCCCATTCACTACGTTTGAGATTCTGCAATCTCAAGATTCTGGTCCTCGGGATTTCAAGTCTTGGGATTGTGGAATTTTGATATTCCGTAGGATTCTGTCAGTGATGCTATTTTGAAAGTTTCACTGCTTTCTTACAATCTTTTTTTATTGTTATGAATAATACCTTGAAATCATTGATATGTCAGTGTGGCTTATTACTCCAGTTGTGAGAATAGGGATAATTACAGACTTGGGAATGTTTTTTGTAATGTGTGCATTTTATATATATGAGACATCTATTGACCTAAGTCAGTGCTGTCACATATTGATGCTTTTGTTGGATAACTTGCACCTTCCATTTGGGTACATTTGCAAGTAATAGTATGCAAGGATCTGCCATTCATTTGTGTTCTTACCCATTTATTTTCCTGTCGCATGTTCAACACTTATCTTGATAGTCCTGCAGTTACAACTGTTATAATTTGGTGCTGACTCGGTGTGATGCTAGCAGTACACAGCCATTATATGGGTAATTAAAAGTTATGTACCTACCATAACTAGGCACCTACGTTGTCCATTGTCATTCTCCCTCAACATAGGGGTTCGGATCCGACCCTTGTATCTGACTTGGCTGCATATTCCCGACTTTGGATCCAGCTCTTGAGCTTCTCCCTCTACCTATAATGCCCTATTTAATTCCTATTGCCTCAGCTCGAGTTTGTTGCCATATATCCCCTATAGTTAGACAGAGACAGGTATAGCTTGATAGAAAAGGCAGGGCTCAAACCTGGAAATGTCGGTTCCAAATACAGCCCAATATGTCTCTCCAGAAATCTGGATGGGGATGGATGGGAGGGGAGTTGAGGAAGAATGAAAACGGACAACAGACAACTTTTAAATCTGATGTTGTCCTTTTCATTCTTTTTCAATGTATGAAACAGAGTCCCCAGCTACATTGATCTTGTGTGGCCCTCATGGAAGGATATCCTGGAGTACTGCCAAATCAAAGGCAGCTCTGTTTCTAGAAATAATATCCAATTTGCAATGAGTAACAAAAGTATGAGCATTGGACCATGCAGCTGGAGCACAAATATTGTCAATAGATGTTCTTGACCAAAAATCAGATGATGTAGCTATGGATCTGGTTGAATGATCCTTGTCATGCTATTCTGAGAAAAATCCAAGAAATTCAGTATTTTCTCCATTTTGATAAAGTAACTTTAGAGAATGGATAACCCAGCCATTTTGATAAAAAAAGAAACAAAAGGTTGCGCTGATTTCTGATTTGTTTTGTCCTGTGAAGATAAACACATGGTTGTCTGTGCACATCAAGGAGATGTAGCATGTACTCTCATTTATTTGAAAAATTTGGAAAGAAAACTGGTAAGTGAATGGATTGGTTAATGTTATCCTCAGAAGCCACTTTGGGTAAAAAGGAAGGGCTATTCCATAAGGATGCCCTATCCTTATCTAAAATTATGTAAGGAGTTTTTGAGAAAAGAGCCTAGAGTTCAGATATTCTCTTTGCAGAAGTAATGGCGATGAAGAAAACTGTTTTCCATGACAGGAATTTCAAATCAGATTTAGCTGAAGGTTTAAAAGATTTCTGCATTAGACCTTGTAGGACAACTGTCAGATCCCAAGGTGGTGGCTGATCCTTTATTGGAGGTCTTAGAAGAAAAAATACCTTTCATGAAAGCTTTATATAATTTAAACAAAGCCAGGGAAAAATGTCTGTTTCCTATGTGAAAATTGGAAATTGCTGCCTGCTGAAGTTTAACTGTACAGAAAGTAGCTCCTTATTCAAAATGAGTTGCCAAAAACTGGAGAATCATAGAGAATTTGGCAGAAAAAGGGTCAATTTCCTTATTTAGAGCCCAAAGGAAGAATCTTTTCCATTTGTTTTTGTACACTTTTTTGGTAGATTATTTTTGAGAAGCCAAAATAATGTCACATATAGGGGAAGAAAGCCTGGACTCTCTATTATTTGAAGTTGAGAAACCATGTGGTTAGTTTGACAGCCCGTATGTTGGGATGTGGGATCCCTGATGGGTGAGAAAGGAGATCCAGAGCTGGCTGCAGTATTCATGGAGGATAACAAAGATGTGACCACAGGAAGGGGACCATACTTGCTGAGGCAAGAAAGGGGCAATGAGGATTACTCTGCTCTTCAGTCGACTTTTCTGTAACAATTTGAGGATCAAGGGAAAAGGGTAAGTATAAAGAAGATCCAAGGGCCAAGCGTGGACTACAGTGTCTCTTGGTGACTCCCCTGATAAGCGTGAAGTGCCTGAACTTGTTGAGGGGAATGGAAAACAGGCTGCAGTAAGTTTGGCCCCAATGCTGGAAGATTATCTCTGCCACTGATTGAAAGACCATTTGTGAGGTATCAAAATGGATCTGCTTAGTCTGTCCGTTAGAACACTAGTTTTCCCTGGAATGTGTGTTGCAATTAGAAAGCAGTCTGAGGAGATCATCCATTCCCATACTCTCATGGCCTCTCTACAAAGGGGATAAGATTGAGTTCCTCCTTGTTTGTTGATGTACCAGATAACAGACATGTTGTTTGTCTGAATTACAAGAGTCCCTAAGGGGGCAGCATCTTGAAATGCTGCAATGCTAACAGAACTGCTTGGGCGGCACAGTGGTGCAGTGGTTAACATTGTCGCCTCACAGCAAGAGGTGCTCTGGTTCGATTCCCGGCTGGGGTGCCTTCTGTGTGGAGTTTGCATGTTCTCCCTGTGTTCACGTGGGTTTCATCCGGGTACTCCGGTTTCCTCCCACATTCCAAAGACATGCATCTGGAGCATTTCTCCCCAGGCCTCCGCTAAAAACAGGCTCTGTGGAACCTAGTCGGACATTCCCGGTCAACAAATGTTAAATAAATAAATAAATTATCTCTAGAACACTGATATGCAACTTGGTCTCTTGGGAGGACCACATGCCTTGGATCATGCTTCCCAAGAAATGCTCCCCAACCCCAGCTGAGAAGCATCCTTGGCCACTGTGGCCACTGGGGTTGGTAGAACAAAAGGCCTGCCTAGATGAAGATCATCCGACTGTATCCACCAATGGATGTGTTATTTGCAAACTAGAGTGAGCTTGATTGGAAAAGATAGGAGTTGATACAGAATGGACCACTGTACAGCTGGAGTCCATTGGAGAACCCACATAAAGAAACATATTGAAGAAAGTAGTACTATGGCTGCTGCCGTGCTTGAAGTATTAATCTTGTTGAAGGATATGGATGGGCAAGAAGATAAACCTAACTTCTGATAGATGAAGTACAATGAGGAGGTAGAGAAACTATCTGTGTTGTCGTATCTAGAACTGAACCAATGAACTCCAGATTCTGGACTTGCGTTAGGTTTGACTTGGCATGACATATTGTTATATCCATGAGTTGTAAATCTGTAGCAAATAGTTCCTGGCATACAGAAAGAGATACTTGGAGGGGGTGGTGAGGATCCAGTCATCTAGATATGGAAACACCTGTAATCCCTTCAGTCTCAAATGAGCTGCCACTTCTGCCATGCATTTCGTAAACACCCTGGGGGCTGTGGTGAGTCCAAAGGGTAGGGCTTTGAATTGGTAATGATTGGCTCCCAGCCAAAAGCATAAATGTCTTCTGGATTGCCTGTCCATTTTGATAGTATGCATCCTGAAGATCTGTAGAGCACATCCAATCGTCCTTGTGAAAAAAGGTTAGGATGGACTGGACCATGACCATTCAGAACATTGCTTTCTTCATATATTCATATACTGATTCAAACTGCTTAGATCCAAAATGGGTCTGAGGTCCCTTGTTTTCTTTGGCACTAAAAAGAAGCATGAATAAGTTCTGAATCCTATTTGGTTGGGACCTTTTGGATGACTCTTTTGTCCAACAACGTTTGGATTTCTTGTGCTGCTGCATTCCCTTGACTGGGTAGAACATCAGGAAGTTTCTTCCTTTTGCAAGATGGAAGAAGGAAAAATGTTATGCAATAACCCCTGGATATTATTCTTAGCACCCATGTGTCTTGTGCTATACTTGACCAAAAAATCAGTCATGGAAACAGTTAAACTAGTGGTTTCAAAGTCCAAAATCATACAGAAACAAAGAACACTAAGTAAACACGCAAAGCACTTACAGTACCAACATTTCATTTAGTCGACAAGTCACAAGTTCTAAAACTAAACTTTCACCCGTGGGTTCCTCAGGCATATCTAAAATCAACAATAACAAGCACTTTCTTATATACTTCCTTACATAGTAGTCACAAGATGCATTTCAAAATCAACACAAGTATGTCAAATTAGTTTGAAATTGTTTAAACATGGTTTACATAATAAATAACCATAAAATGTAGATGTAAAAATGCAATTAAAAAGATGTATCAAAATTAACATTTTTCTATATAAGTACATCATACTTTCATACGCTTGTCATTAAATAGCAGTTTTAGAGACATGTCCACATACCTCTCAATTGCCCAGATTTTCACAGAATCTCCAGATTTTTGGCTCATATATTTTGTCTGTTCCTCATTTGAGGATTTATGTCAGTAAATAATGACATACATATCAGTTTCAGGCCTCATATCCTTCAGAAAATATATGGTAAAACAAACCCTGTTACTCTAACAACTTTCTAGGTTTATAAGAGCAATATTTAAAATATGTCCCTATTTTTGGGTCATTGTCCCACCATTTTGACAGGCTTTGTCCTGATTTCTTGCACTAAGAGGTTGAGAGGTATGCATGTCCATTCAGGCCTGGATGCATATATGTTCACAGATGTACTATCCAGTAAAACACATCTAGCTCAGTATTATGTGCAATATTACAACTACATCTTTTTATTCGCATTTTACATCTATATTTTATGGTTATTTGTTCTATAAACTCTGTTTTAAACAGTTTTAAACTCATTTGACATACTTGTCTTGATTCTGAAATGCATCATGTGACTACAATAGAGCATGTGACTATATTAGGAAGTACATCAGCTTGTTAGTGCTGATTTTAGATATGCTTGAGAAGCCACGTTTGGAAGTTTTAGAACAAAGTTTTAGAACTTGCAACTTGTGGAATAAATGTAATTTTGGTACTGTAAGTGCTTGACATGTTTACTTAGTGTTTTTCATTTATATACTCTTGTGTTATACTTGCCCAGGCATCTGGGTGCAAAGACAATTGACGCTGACTGATTCTAGAGTTGGACAGTCTGGGAGCACTGAAAGGGCCTGTCTGAAAAAGAATCTCTGAAGCCCTGGTTCTGCAGATCTCCTGTGCCTCTAGGTTGATGTCTACCACTGAAATTTCCTCATCTGCCTCTTGAGGAATTTTCACCACACACATCTTGGAAAGCTAACTGAGATTTTCAGAACCACATCTTCTTACCACCTCTCTGATTCCTGGAAAAGGCTTGCTGAGGTGTAGAAAACTTGATTCCTACAGCAGAGTCTTTCCATCTTGTTCAATGCAGGTAAGCATCTCTTTTAGCGATGGCCTAAACAAAGAAGTGTCATGAAATCGGGGAATTGATAAAGGACATCTTAAAATGTTTCACAATGTTGCATAGCTGCATCCAGGCATGTCTCCTTATGGCAATGCCTGAACTGGCTGCTCATGAGGTTTCTTCTGCTGTGTGAGTTCAACCTCATCAAAGCAATAGATATGGATAAGAGAATGGCCAGTTGTGAGAATGTTCCTTTGAAATCCTCAGCAGACATGGACTCTAGGAGAATATCTGAAAGCTCTTTAGTCAAATCTCTCTCTAAAGCCTGGTAAAGTGTGCCAGGTAATTTACTGACCTCAGGGCAAGAGTTGCCGAGGCAAAGTCTAGCTTTCAAAATCTGTTTAATGTTTTATACTCTCTGTTTGGTGACTGGACAGCAGAGCTCTGTTCCATTAGCTCTTTCTTGGTGGCTGCCACCACCACCATAGAATCAATTGGAATTTCTTTGCTCCAATGGGGTCTGTCTGTCAGTGGGGCTAAACATTTGTTGAGTCTTTTGGGGATAGTTTTGATGGTATACAGTTCCTTCCAAGCCTGCTGGAAAACCAAATCAATAAGTTCATCTGCCAGGAGCGTAACCCAAGATGTAGATGGAGCAGAAACAAAAGCCTCCAAAAATACTAGTTCTTCTGGTGAGAGGTTTTGGGAAGACCACCCACCTTTCTATTTTAGGATTTCTAAAATGTCTCCAAAGGAGATGTCATCCACTGGTGATCTGGGGGTCCCCTCTTCTTCATCAAAATTGGTATCCTCCATGAGAGAGACAATCTGGGAATCTGTGTGTCTCCTTTTGCATGTTCTCTTCTAATGCACCTCCTTCATGGGGTGTTCAGGTGGGGTGTCAGAAAAGAGGGGAAGATCCTGCAATTGAACTGGTTGGGCACTTATTGGAACTGGCTGTCCCTGTGGAACATGTTAAATTGACTCAGAGCTCGGAACTAATGAGAGAAAAAGGGTAGGATCTGAAACATGACAGGGTGTTTATCTTTGGAGAGAAAAAGCCATTTCCATCACCAGAAAAGCCGATGGACCATGAGAGGATTTGACCTGCCTCCTCTGAGCTAAAACCCCTGACAAAAATAGGTCTAGACCTCCCTTGGATCTGCATTGGGGGTGGAACCAGACCTGAACTCTCCAAGGCTGAGGCTCTAAGAGGAAGGGTTGGGGTGACAAAATCAAAGCCAAACCTATCCCCTCAGATTCAACGCTGATACACTGGCTCTGAGACACATTCTGATCAGTGGGTACTGGAACAGAACCAGTCAAGGATATAGTCAGAGTGAAGGAAGAAGCTTTCCTCAGATCTGACAATGGGCTTCTCGGGGATTTCGGATCCCGGCACTCCAAATTCACTAGACAGATCTGAAAAGGAGATAAAATAGTTTTTGACATGGTAGGCATACTTACAGATCCAACAGAGACAGAGCTGGTAAAATCTCCATCTGGATCTGAGCTCTGAGAAATTTTCACATCATCCTATCCTCATCCACTTTTGATAAGCTTCTGGAGGACCAGTAGAGCTTGAGAGTTGGATCCAAAGTCTGGAATATAGAGCTGAGTCAGGGTCAGATCAGAACCCATACATTGAGAAAGAATGAAAAGGACAAGATTAGACTTAAAGGTTGTGAGTGTTTCCTGGCATCAGTTTTACTGTATATTTGTTCACAGGATGAAAGTTGTAAAACTTAGGTAGTCAGCATATGTGTTATCTGTTGCCTCTTGGCCAGAGTGAAGGCATATTGTGCATGTCTAAGTCTACCTACACTATGAGTGGCTGGTGGTTCCCTCTCTGGGGCTTCACCTGCTCGAGGCTGTTGTGACCTTGCCAGTGGTGGTCGAATGTGTACTCCTCCATCTTGGTGTTCCTCTTGCAGCTGTTTTCTCAGGATAATATTGTGTAGGTTAGCACAGACACTGAATATTTCAGCACAAGTACTGGGATTGTACTGCAGAGTCCTCTGATGTATCTAGGTACCAGAGCTCTGACTTCAGCAGCCCAAACACATGATCTATGAAATTTTTGTTTGAGTGCATACCTCATTATAGTGTTCTTCTGTGGGTGTATGTGCATTTCTGATGGGTGTCATCAGCCATGGATCAAGTGAATACCCTGCATCACCCAGTAAATGGCCTTGTGGTAAATACCCTCTGGAAAACCTCTGGTAGAGCTCAGAGTTGTGCCAGATATGGGAGTTATAGTAAATGCTGGGGTTGCAGGCACACACATTCAGGATGATTCTCTTAGCATTACACATGAACTGGCAGTTAATGGAGGGAAGCCATTTTTGTTTACATAGACCCTTCCCTGACTGGTGCTTTGATTTCAATGTGTATGCAGTCTTTGGCACCCAAGACTTCAGGGAAGTGTGTTATGAGACATAAATCCTGCATAGTTGTATCTCTGTTTTTGGGGTTATGGGAAAATATATGTAGTAAGTGGCATCCTGTAGCATTGCATTGAGGAACTGATGTAGGATCCTGGATGCTGATGCCTGACACCCACAGCATGTCCCCTGTTGGTCTCTGGAAGGTTCCTGTAGCTAAAATTCAAAGTGCTACATGTACCTTGGTCTCCACAGGTATTGGTTTCCACTCAGTTTGCCCTTGTTCTCAGTTGAGGATGACAGAGGTTGCAGAGTTCCTGTAGTGTGTCTCTATCCATGCTACAGAGCTGTACTATTTCCACCTCATGTACCTAAAACCCCTTTTTTTTCTTGGCTGAGGTCTATTAGCAGCAGCAGTAGCAGCAGCATTAAGTTGAGCCTGTTGCACATACTCATGCAGAAGAGCAGCTGCAGCCCTCAACATTCTTTCCATGTAGTGTAGTTTCTGTGGCTGTATCCCAATAGGTTTTGGAATTCAAGGTCAAAACCTACAGTGTACACAACTCTTTTATAGCTTGTTGAATACCTCCTCCTTCTTGAATTGGTTGATTAGCATACAATTCAGCTGTTTATGCTGTAATTAGCATGCCATGATGTTTACCAAGGTTTTGCAGCTTTCCTCACTGTGTAGAGCCACTTACTGAATACAAATCGGTGTGCTACCATGTGCGTGTCTTAGCGAGCCATGTAGGGTTTATGTTCATACAACCATCCACCCTACTGTAATTGTTTTTGAGGCATTTTGTGAGGACTAAATCAGATCCCCAATGTGCAAAGAAAAGTCCATTTGTTGACAACCTTACAGTGCGAGAAAGGACTACAATGAAAGAACATATGTCAAACAAAAACATCAAGGAGATGAAACTTGATAAGGGCGGTGATGTAGTTATTATGGACCATGAGGTCTATTCTGGTACAATGTACGAGTCTAACCAATGCTGATGCCTATGAGATGGTTTTCAAAAATGAGGTTAACAATGCATATGCCAAGATAGACGTTTGCTTAATGGATATGGTCAGCCAAGGCAGTATTACCGAGCAGATTTATGAATATATGAGGGTAGCAAATCCAATATTCCAGTGATATTCAGGATTCTGAAGATACATAAGGATGTCAGCAATCCTTCATTAAGACCAATTGTAGCTGCTCTTATGTCTAAAATGGCATCTTTGGCTACCTTCACTGAACTGCATTATAAACATCTGCTGGCTGATAAAATGCATGTGTTACAAGACTCCTACATTTGTTGCAGAACCTCAACACTTTGGATTTTAAAGGGGATATTTTGTCTGCTACCATTGACATTGTGAACTTGTTTTCCACTATTCTGCATGACATAGTGATTGACTGGTTTATAAGTATTTTAAAAGACCAGTCATTTAGCAACAAGATTGTCTTGTATAAATTGTTAGATTTAGTATTAAGGAAGAACTTTTTTGTTTTTTGAAAGTGAATACTATCATCAGATTTCTATGTTGGTTATGGGAGCAGCCTGTGCCTGCCCCCCCCCCCCCCCCAATGTGAATTTGGTATTACTATTCTTGGAAAACATGTAATATATTCACCTCAAGTTATTTTGATTTTGTACATGAATAGTTTAGCTTTTTACATGACATTGTTAATTTGTGGAAAGATTACACCGTTGTTTGAAGTTTAAAGTTAAGTTTTAGCTATAGGTATGTTAAAACTGATTACTTGGATGTGTCCATAAGTTAGGCCAGGTTAAACCAAAGATTCACATCCATAATGTTCTATGATGATCTGTGATGGGTCTTTGCAGTCCTGTGGGGAGGGTATGAGAGAAACAAAAGACACCTACACAGAACTGGGAGGAAGATCCAAGGGGGTCTGTGTCAGACTAGGAAGTAGTCAGAACCCTCCTCATGACTTCAAAGCAGTCCACCCCTGCTCTGAAGAACACCCTGGATATGATAAAAGGGCTGTTGGGGCCAAAGGAATCTCTGGAGCAGAAGACAGAAGCTCTGAAGCAGAGGTAGGAGCCAAACTCTTCCATGCCAAAGTCTCCTGAGGCAGGGCTGGATCTGGAGAAATGAGAACTGACTCCGTGGACCTGACCACACAGTGTTGGCTCCCAGAGGTTTCCTTCTCCAACTGGGCGGAAATGCTTGGGGTAGATACCGGATCCGAAGAACCGATGAGTCCCAGATCCAATACAGACACAAGCTGGATACAGGAACCTTCTGGCTCCAAAACCAAGGGACAGATCAGAGGAGGAGCAGGCACCAAGGGGGAAGACTGTGTCTGATCGGATTCCTTTGGGTTGGGATTCAATAATAATTTGGCAAAGGCCAGTGCCTTCAGCAGCCTCTGCACCACCCTATCCACATCTTCATTGGATAGACTTACTGTGGACCAGGTAGAAAGGGTAGGAGATCTTGAGCTTGTCAAAAAAGGTGATGGGAACTGAGAAGGGATCAGTTCCAAAGAAGGTGATCAGCTCCAATGCCTGAATTCAGTAGGCAAGGTATACGTCAGTGCGGAGGATCCCAATTGCTCTGAGAAAGTCTTGGATCAAATTTTAGCTTCAGAGCAGAGGGTTCCATTGGAACTGACAGTCTAGGCACTTTTTGCTTCGGCTCCCAGGAAGATTTTGGCTCTGAAGAAGCACTTTTTTGGGATTTTTCTTACTTGTCCAATTTTGAAGTGGACTCCAGAGATATAGTCTCAGAAAACTGAGTTTTTAACAATCCCTTCATTATGAGCTTACTTTTGCACTCCATCAGCACCCTCTGGTTGAATCCTTGGCAAATGTAGCACTACTCTTGTAGGTGAAGAGGCCCCAAACAATGCACACACAGTGTGTGAATCACTAATGGGCATCTTTTTTTTCCACACTGCTCGCACTTTTTGAAGTAATGTGGCAGTCCTTCCTGCTTTTGAGACAGGTTATGTAATTAAAAGAGGAAAGAGACACATGCACACAGAGACATCAAAGTAGTCTTCTAACTTAAATGGACAGAGACATTTTAAAGAAGGAAAGAAAAACACCCTTTTTTTTAAATAATCATTCATTCTCTTTAAGTAAAATGGAAGATAAAGCAAGGAGAAAAGGACAGAATGAAAAGGGGGAAATGTTCTCTAACTTAAATGGACACTAATGAAAGAAACTAAAGGGGACTAACACCCACTCTATATCTATATAAAGACAGGGTAAGGATATATAAAAACACAAGTAGAAATTCTAATCTATGGTTATGTTTAATAGGAAAGATAGTATAAATATAAACATTTAGCCCAGAGTTTGTTTGAGAACCTCCTTCGCAGAGTTGCAAATGAGATCTGAGGAAGTTAGGGAGTTGCATTATGGGTAAGGAAGGATGCCCACGAGCTTTGCTGAAGACCTCAAGATTTTGAAATGCCTGAGATGGCTCCTACGGATTAGATCCGACCCATCAGTGAGAATAAAGGCAACATTCACATCACATCCAAAGATTCACATCCATGATTTTTCGCAAACTTTTTCCAAGTTGTACTTGCACACTGACAGCTGTCATCCTTATTCTCAAAAGAGAACTATAGTTAAGGGACAACTAGTGTGGCTGTAAAGGTTGATTACTGTTGATGGCATACTCAGAAATGAAGTGAGGAAGTTAGGTATGTTCCGTGCACAGAACTACCCCCATTCCTTACTTAATGATATTAAGGAAGAAATTACAAGAAGGAAAACAAGTTTTGTCCCATTTTGGGTGGCAGTAATAAGGACCTGGCAAAGGAAATAGAGACTAACAATGACAAATGAGGGTCTATGGTATTGTCTTTCAATAGAGACACCCCTCCCATGCTTGATGTACTTGGAAAAACCTAGGGTCTGATGTTTTTTCAGGACTTGAAGGTGACATTAAGGGATGCATCAGTTGTGACCTTTAGTAGAGGTAAAAAATTGAAAAATCTGTTTGGAAAAAGGACAGAACTAAACTGAAAATTATCGATCCACAGCTAGAATGTCTAAATGTGGTAAATGTAAATACTGCAAATTTGTAAATGATGGTCCTTATGTTAGTATTGAAGGGTACAACAAGGTGATAGGATGCCCAGGCTCACGTAATTTCTGACTCTAAGGGGGTTATGTGGTCACTTGTGTTTCATGTCCAGTCTTCTACATAAATAAAACCAATAGAAGGTTTAATAGAAGGTTTAAGGAAAGAATTTATGAGCATGTACATGACATTAAGATTGAAAAAAAAAACACTAACGCTTTGCTTAGGCACTTTGCAATATGCAAGTATTTCTAGATATTTACTTTTTTTTAACTGATGAGACTTGTAAGGTGTGAGAGGTGGGAGACATAGACAATGTATTTGAGCAGACAGAACTGATCTGGCAATTGCGTTTAAATGCTTTTCATGAGCTTGGCATAAATGATAGTGTTTATGTTTCTAGTATATTAAAACAAAAAACCATGACCATTTGATTTTAATAGAAGCAGCCGCATAAGTATTGCATTTTAGGTCAAATGATTTTTTTCTTTTTATGTTTTGATTACATTCATTGTTTGAAAGTACAGTTGGGTAAAATCTTACCATAACAGTAGACGTCCTTCTCTTCATTTTTGCAGTATTCATAACCTAAAGGATCACCTTCCAAGGACAGCCCAACATCCAGCCAGTATACCAAAGCCTTAAGTCAAACATACACTCTCTATGTAAGGCATAGGGCAAAAAGGTGACATACAGATGCACACACACAGCCCTGGAAAACCCCCAGGAGGAACAAAATGCCCCTAGGGACAGGAAAAAACATGTTCATCCAGATGGAGAAAAAGAAGAGCCCCTTGGCCGGACAAGAACCTCCACAGATAAGGGATCCTGATGGTGAAAGATGCACCAGATAGAAAATGTTTCCCATTTGAATATATATGATTTCCTGGCCTCCTGCAGAACACCAGAAACATGCCCTCAGAAAACAGGTGCCTGAAAGGAATCAAAACCCTATCACCCACAATGTCAGTTGAAGAGTGGGCAAGTGATGATAGACAAGAGGTCCCTTGTCTTGTGTGAGAAGATCCACCCAGTGAGGTAACTTGTGGTGACTGCTCTAGCCAAGTGAGAAAGAATGGGGAACCGATGCTGTCTGGACTAAAAGGGAGTCACTAACAAAATTTTGAGAGTCCTGCCAGATCTTGAGCAAGACTCATGGTAATAGAGGAAGGGAAATGAAGGTGTACAGAAATATGGCCTTCCAAGGAAAAGACAGGGTGCCCACTTTCTAACCAGAGGACTTGGGAAACTGGAACAGAAAAGAGGATGTTGTCTGTTCAGAGTGGAGGCAAAAAGATCTACCTGAGAAATACCCCAACAATGGACAGAACATGTCTATGAAGCATCCATTCATGAGCTTGTATGCTGAACTTTCTCATAGCATTGGCCACTAAATTGTGCTCCAAGGGAATGTAAACTGCCAGAACAGTCGCTTGATACTGGACAGCTAGACCCCGGACCTGAAAAGCTAGTCTGCAAAAAGATAAGATCTTGTACCCTCCTGCTTTTTGACATACCACATCACTGTGGTAGTGTCTTTTAAAATTTTGAGAGGCCCAGGATGAAAAAGGCAATGAAAAGCCTTAAGAGCTAAAAGCAGAGCTCTCATCTAATTTATAGTGATGTGGTCTGACCTCTGATGAGGAAGTCAGAGACCCTGAACCTTGACAGAGCCAAAGGAGACCCCCAATCCCTGTCTGAGGCATCTGTAAAGAGCTCTTGAGTCAGAAGGGGAGCTTGGAATGGTAGCCCTGGGTTGAAAGAAAGTTGATGAATCCACCACTGAAGCTTGAGTTTGAGACGGGAAAGGAAGGGTACTGGGAAGTCCAGGGAGTGGCAGTGTTGAAGCCACTCTGACTTGAGGTACCACTGAAGCTTTCTCATGTGGAGCCTGGCTAGAGGCAGCATGGAAAGGTAGAAGCTGTGAACCCGGGGACCCTGAGAAATTCCATGGATGTGACTGACGTCAGAGGAAGAGACTGGAAAAAACGCAGTGAGACAGGGCCTTGGGGGCAGGCAGAGATGCCAATATGGGGATAGCTGAAGCCTGCAACCAAAGAAAATATGATCCTGCGAAGGCATCAGACTTGATTTCTGGAAGCTTATGAGGAACCCTAGACTGTGTAACAGGATAATAGTAAACTTGAGATCCTGAATCAGATCATCAGAGGATAAAACCTGAATAAGCAGATTGTCCAGGTAGGGGAAAGATCTTAACTCCTCTTATCTTGCAAAAGGCAAAGAGGGGCAAGGCATTTGGTGAAAATCCTTGAGGCAGTAGAGAGGCCAAAGGGCAAAGCAGAGAACTGAAAATGGAAGAAACAGAGAAACATAAGCATATCCTGAAAAGGGGATGGATGAGGATATAAAGGTATATAAAGGTAAGTATCCTTGAGATCCAGACAGACAAGAAAGTCCTGGGGTAGAATAAGGGGAAATAAAGTCTAAAGAGAACACCTGAAAAGAAGGAATCTTGAGGAAGGTGTTCAGCTGGGAAAGATTGGTCTCCAAGTGCCTCCCACTTTCTGAGAACCAAAAACATTCTGGAATAAAAGTCCCTCCCTACCTGGTCAGGAGACACAGTTTGAATGGTGCCCTGGACCAAAAAAGAAAGGACCACTTCTGGGAAAAGAAGCTGTTCCAGGATGTTGAGGGATGCCCAAAAAGTGAAGGGCTTTCCAAACCATGAAATATCCCAGGCAGATTATGGAGAGAACCTGAGTCTGTTGTGACCTTTAACCAATTTGGAAGAGACAGGGAAAGACGGAGGGATAAGGGAACCTGGCTGAGGTAAAGGGGAAACAAACTATCAAATGGAATCCAGTTTATCCTAAAAAGCAGGTTTCTGGAAAGTAGGGGTTTGAGTAGACTTAGCAGGAGGCACAAGTCTAGAACCCTTTTTTCTGTTAGGCAGTGGGTGAGACTGTCTACGAACAAAAGCAAATTTAGAGAGAGAATTCCTCTGAAACTTAGTAGAAGGAGAAACAAAATATGTTTCAACTCCTGTGAGGTTTTACCCTTATCCTGAATAGACTTGAAATGTTCAACAGCAGCAGCGCCACGAAAAACATTTTTATTACCCAAAGGAGCATCCAACAATTTAGCCTTAATATCATCAGGCAAAGCCTGATGATGAAGCCAAAAGTAATACCTCATAACTAAACCAAAGGCCGTAGCCCTGGAGGAGGCATCAGCCGCATCATAGCTGCATATGACCGCATCATAGCTGCATATGCCAGAGTGATGAGCCACTTAAGAGATACAGTTCAATAGGGAAAGGGCAGAAGCCTTCCCCGCAGAATGAAGAAGGTCAGAAACAACTATGAAAACCTGAGAAAGGATGGCCAAAACATACCTGGTCATACAAGTCTGGTAGCTGATGACTGAAAAGGAAAATGTGACAGCAGTGTAAACCTTTTTACCTAACCTTTCCATAACCCTACTATCCTTATCTTAAGGGAACAACTCGGTATAGACCAGCAGCTTGGACGGCTTGTCAGAAAAGACAGACACTATGGAAGGATCAGCAGAGGGGCATTTATAAAGAAATTTGCATTCGTCAGGCACTTTATAAAACCTATTCGGTTTCTTTCATGCAGAGGGCTGAAAATTAGAGGCCAAAGATGCAGCTGAAAAGGTATCCAGTAGGGCAGCCAAAACAGGGTGAACAGCCAACAGAGCTCATAATACATTTTCTGAATGTCAGAGACTTGAGAACAATCCCACATAAAGAACTCCATCTTGCATGCAAGACTATTCCCAAAGGAGAGTTCTTCCAAAGGGGAATTTGGACTAATAGAACCCTCTTCCTCTGAACCATAGTCTAAGGGGGGGGGGGGATTTGAGAAGAGCAAGCCATGGACTCTTCCCCAAGAATCCAGATCCTTATGTGAAGAATCTAGTTTCCTGGGCCTTTTAAGAGGAATGGAAAACCAGGGAGGGGCAGGCACAGACACCCCTTGAGGAGGCTTTAAAGCCATTAAAGCATTAAATAACCAGAGTAAAATTTTGCCATTCACATTGGGGATCCTTAACAGGGGAAATACGTTTGGTTTTCTATGGGACATCCACACAAAACATTCTCAGAGGATCGGATCCCTGATGACATTTAATAAGCATAGTAGGAATCTCCTCCCTTACTAAGGTCTGCAAACCTCCCTTGTCCCTCAGATACAATCAGTAGATGTTCCCCTCAATGTCAGAGCAAACATTTGTAAACCCTCCAAGGATGTGCAAAAAGTCAGATCAGATCCATGCTGGCTTCTGATGGGGTCATGGCAGAGGAATCTGAGGCAATCACTGGACAATCTTCTGGACCTTCACTAGCTTCAAAAGAGATGCACAGGGAGGCTGAAGAGCAGCTGCATCACACTAAACTTTTTTGGCCTTTTTCTTGGCAGATAGCTGACCTTTTAGGTTGGAAGATTCCACCATAGCACCTTGAGCCTACAGCTTAAGATGTTGATTTTTGAGGTCACTAGATAAACAGGAGAGAAGACTACATAGGGTCTTGGGGGACAAAACCCTAGCAGATAGAACACTGCACATGGTCATGGGAAATACTCAAACAGAAAAGATACTGGTCATGACAGTCCTCATTGGGAATCTGCCTCCTACACTGACATTTTCCCTTTCTAGATGGCATGAACCCAACAACACTAAACAGAAAAGAAAGATAAGAAGAAGCCACAATGTGGCACTTAACTGAAACATGGTTTGGTAACTGGCACAGCAGAAAGGCATTCATACTGATATTAATTAAATGATGCCATTCAGACTGGTGGCAAAGTTCTGAGAGTGTGCATCACCTTTATGCCTTATGTCTTGTGCAGGAAGCATAAATGTAACATACGACACTTATAAGCACTAAAGGCTTTGGTATACTGGCTAGACGTTGGGCTATCCTTGGCTGGAGATTCCTTAGGTTATACCAACGCAAGGAGGAAAAGCTGATAAAAAACAAATAAAACCAAAAACCAGCTTCAGGGAAAAGCCAATAAATATCCAAACGATACCAAGTGGTAATAGTACAAAGCACGCCTGAGTGTAAAAATCCTTCCTTTATTAACGCATACAAATCCAGCAGTTCAACACGCTTGCTAAATGCAACTTCTTCAGATAAAACAAGAGACTTAATGCATGGTTTATATACATGAATAATTAGCCATCTGTTGTATCAATTAACAAATTAAAGCAACAAGCCCTAAAAATTCTGTGTACAAAACAGTATGACAATCTGTAAATGTTAAAATAACTTGTGTTGTCACCAATAAATAAATAAATATAAAAAATTATACATGTATTATATAGGTTATACAATAATACCAAGATTTGTTAAAATCAAAAAGTTCCCTAAAAAATATCAAATGTATAAATAGGAACTACTGTGGAAAGTAAAATGTATATTGTAATATGTTTGTTTAGGCTGAACTGGCCTTTAGTTTTAAAATAGGCTTGATGGATATATAATCGTTCAAGCCTGGTTTTTTGTTGGATTCCAGGGAGATTTGCCAATAAGTCTCCCTTTGTTCCAACCTTGCCTGCCATGGTCCTCCCCTAGGGTCCTTGTATATGCTTTCCAAAACAAAGAATTTATATCTGGCTGTGGGACATGTCAATGTATGTTTGTACAAAGCATTGTTGTTATTAGCTTTTTGTACATCGTACATATGTTCGTAAATCCTGCGTTTAAGACTTCGCTCAGTTTTGCCCACATAATATGCCGGACATTGTGTGCATATGGCCAGATATATAACCCGTTGACTGTTGCAATTATAATATTCCCTAGCTTTAATAACTCTGTTCAAAGCTAGAAGGGTAACGTGTTCTTCCTGTATAATATGGGGACATTGTAAACAAGTCCCACATTTATAGGTACCCTTGCGTGTACGAGCAGTTTTGTTCTGAATAGGACCATGTTCTAACAAACTTTTTATGTTTTTCCCTTTCCGATAAACTGTTCTCATTTCTTTGCCTTGCAAATTAGGCAAGTCAGTAAGTTCCATAAATGTGTCCCACTCTTGGGAAATGATATCCCTAATATGACTGGAATTAGTACTATATTGTGTAATGAAGGCGTGCTGAAAATCCAAATTGTTTTCATATGTATCCTGGCCCTGAGGGATGATCCCTGTCCCTAAAATAGGGGTATATTTGTCCTTTCTACCAGCCATCACCTGGTCCTTGATTTTGTTGATAAATTCCTCAGGATAGCCCCTATCCTGAAACATGGTACTCAATTTGTGGCATTCTGTTAAGAAGTCTTCGTCCTCGGAGGTCATCCGTGATATTCTGACGAATTGCCCCTTAACAATACCTCTTTTTTGGTATACAGGGTGCAAACTTTTAAAATGGATGTAGCTATTTGAGAATGTAGGCTTTCTATAAATATTAGATTTAAACCCTCCCTGTGTGTTCACACTGAGCAGGACATCCAAATATTCTACCCTGTTCTCGTATATTTGATACGTAAATGTGAGGAAGTCTGTAGTGGAGGCTAGATAATCCATAAATTCCTGAATGGCACTATCTGACCCCCTCCAAAAAATACAAATGTCGTCAAGAAACCTGTAGTAAGCTACCCAGTTTTGTTTATAAATACTGTTAAGTACAAATTTACTCTCCCAAATGGAGAGAATAATGTCAGCATATGTCGGGGCACAATTTGCCCCCATGGCAACCCCTGAAATTTGCTTGTAGTATTCACCACCGAAGTGAATAAAATTATGGTACAATACCAATTTCATGAGATTCATGATCAAAAAATTGTCCCGAAGGTCAGCTTTAGAGCAAGATGTGAGTGCTTCTTCCAACCATTGCAGACCTGTTTCATGTGGAATAACAGAAAACAGGTCCACAACGTCAATGGTTAGAAATTTTAAATTGGGTACCATTAAATCAGGGGTTACCTGTTTCAAAAATTCCCAAGAGTCCTTGAGGAGGTGGGTGGATTTAGGCCACAGTTTCTTGAACTTGTAGTCCAAAAATTTGGAAATAGTGGAAATCTTGGAGCCCTGAGCTGCTACTATAGGTCTTAAGGGAGGGTCATGTGTGTTTTTGTGGACTTTAGGTGCCCCAAAAATGGAAGGTACCTTGGGTTCTGCATTGTATAGGAAAACATAGACATTTTGATCTATAACACCAGTATCTAATAGGTGTTTAATAGTTAAATCTATTTTTTTGTAAGCTATATTGATCTCGTTGAGTGAAACCGTGGTATATCTGGAATGATTGCTGAGTATACTAGTCATTTTCCCTTCATATAGAACCTGGTCCATAATGACCATCCCTCCTCCCTTGTCCGGTTCCATGATTCTAATACTAGTGTCCTGTCTCAAAGATTCCAAAAGCTGCCTTTCAGGTAGAGATAAATTGGACACATGTCTAGTATGTGTACCATGGTTCCTGATCTTTTGTTCTACTCTCATTTCCAAATTTTTAATTGGGGATGGAGTGGGGGATTAAAGGTGCTAGTTCTATGCGGAATATCATCCCTGTTGAAATCACTGTGACCCATAAGGTTCTCCAAGTTAAGATTCCTGATGAATAACTTCAAGTCAACTATTACCTGTGTCATATTACTACTCCTGCTAGGGATATATTTAAGTCCCTTGGTAAATAACTGAAAAAAGTATCAGTAATGTGCAGGTGGCTATAGTTGTAAATAGAAAAGCCACCTTTTTTACATATAGTGCAAGAAAGTTCAGTCTCATTGACCACACTACAGACAAACTCATTGAAACTTATTGTGTCATGTGTAAGGTTCCCTAAAACCTGTTCATGTTGTTCCTCATGTTCCCCCTGTATGGGGGACTGTGTCATGTGTAAGGTTCCCTAAAACCTGTTCATGTTGTTCCTCATGTTCCCCCTGTATGGGGGACTTTTGGGCAAAAAAGACTGAGGAGTTTTTCTTTGATCTGAAGAAGTTGCATTTAGCAACGAAAACGTGTTGAACTGCTGGATTTGTATGCGTTAATAAAGGAAGGATTTTTACACTCAGGCGAGCTTTGTACTATTACCACTTGGTATCGTTTGGATATTTATTGGCTTTTCCCTGAAGCTGGTTTTTGGTTTTATTTGTTTTTTATCAGCTTTTCCTCCTTGCGTTGGTGTTTTGTGCTTATATGGAGGATTTGGGGGAAACTTCTACAGCCGATATCCGTGCCTCTTCATTTCGCACCGAAGTGGGCGAAATACGCAAACTTTCTGGACAACTGAGTGAGTTAATTGACATTCTGGTGCCTTTAGGGAAGGGTTTGCAACAGGTTTTGTCGAAACCTGCACATCCAGTTAACCTGAACAGTCACGATGTCCCGGCTACTTCTGGTCCTCCATACCGTAGAGGACCGTCACTTCCGGATACTGGAAGTCAATCTAACTCCACGGACTTCCAAAGAATGCCGGGGCTTTTGCAGCAAGTGAACGAAACAGGTCCGAGGACCTCAGGAGAAACGGGGTTCCACAATACACCGACCTCTTCCTTTCAAGAATGGTACAAGGACATACCTTCTTTTGTTACTCTTGGAAACCCTGTACAGGCGAACAAAAGGAATTCTACCTTCCAGGACTCTATGGCGGCACTCAAGACTTCTTTGTATAGGTACCGTAAACTCAACCTTGACACATGTATTTAAACGAGTGCTTAAACAAGCGTTTGGTACCTAAGGGTCTCAGGATACATAAGTATCCTAATAATGTTATAAAAGACAGTGATTTTCATAAAGAACTGATAAATGCCTTTGACAATTGTGGGCTAGCTATAGTGCAGGCCATTATTAGAAATAATGAAAAGGAGATCTTGTTATTAGATAAAGACATTTTAAAATATAATGAAGCAGTAACTTCTGATCTTCTGTTTCAAGTTGAAGAAAGTAAAAATAAGTATTACAAGATCAGGCAGGACATTGATGGTAAATGTGATGTTATTGCAAAAAGAAAATACAGAAAATTACAGAGAGACATTAGGGAATACAGTGAAGGCCGCCAATATCCTATGCCACCTTCTCTTTCTACCTATAACCAAAAATCTCACAGAATGGTGTCCTATTCTGGACAGCCATTACAGGAATATGAACAAGTTTTGGACAGGTCTAATGAATGGGCAGTTGACCCATTACCGAGGAGATCCAAAAGGATCCGTAATCAAAGAAAAACTCCTCAGTCATTTTTGCCTGAAAGTCCCCCATACAGGGGGAACATGAGGAACAACATGAACAGGTTTTAGGGAACCTTACACATGACACAATAAGTTTCAATGAGTTTGTCTGTAGTGTGGTCAATGAGACTGAACTTTCTTGCACTATATGTAAAAAAGGTGGCTTTTCTATTTACAACTATAGCCACCTGCACATTACTGATACTTCTTTTCAGTTATTTACCAAGGGACTTAAATATATCCCTAGCAGGAGTAGTAATATGACACAGGTAATAGTTGACTTGAAGTTATTCATCAGGAAACTTAACTTGGAGAACCTTATGGGTCACAGTGATTTCAACAGGGATGATATTCCGCATAGAACTAGCACCTTTAATCCCCCACTCCATCCCCAATTAAAAAATTTGGAAATGAGAGTAGATCAAAAGATCAGGAACCATGGTACACATACTAGACATGTGTCCAATGTATCTCTACCTGAAAGGCAGCTTTTGGAATCTTTGAGACAGGACACTAGTATTAGAATCATGGAACCGGACAAGGGAGGAGGGATGGACCAGGTTCTATATGAAGGGAAAATGACTAGTATACTTAACAATCATTCCAGATATACCACGGTTTCACTCAACGAGATCAATATAGCTTACAAAAAAATAGATTTAACTATTAAACACCTATTAGATACTGGTGTTATAGATCAAAATGTCTATGTTTTCCTATACAATGCAGAACCCAAGGTACCTTCCATTTTTGGGTACCTAAAGTCCACAAAAACACACATGACCCTCCCTTAAGACCTATAGTAGCAGCTCAGGGCTCCAAGATTTCCACTATTTCCAAATTTTTGGACTACAAGTTCAAGAAACTGTGGCCTAAATCCACCCACCTCCTCAAGGACTCTTGGGAATTTTTGAAACAGGTAACCCCTGATTTAATGGTACCCAATTTAAAATTTCTAACCATTGACATTGTGGACCTGTTTTCTGTTATTCCACATGAAACAGGTCTGCAATGGTTGGAAGAAGCACTCACATCTTGCTCTAAAGCTGACCTTCGGGACAATTTTTTGATCATGAATCTCATGAAATTGGTATTGTACCATAATTTTATTCACTTCGGTGGTGAATACTACAAGCAAATTTCAGGGGTTGCCATGGCGGCAAATTGTGCCCCGACATATGCTGACATTATTCTCTCCATTTGGGAGAGTAAATTTGTACTTAACAGTATTTATAAACAAAACTGGGTAGCTTACTACAGGTTTCTTGACGACATTTGTATTTTTTGGAGGGGGTCAGATAGTGCCATTCAGGAATTTATGGATTATCTAGCCTCCACTACAGACTTCCTCACATTTACGTATCAAATATACGAGAACAGGGTAGAATATTTGGATGTCCTGCTCAGTGTGAACACACAGGGAGGGTTTAAATCTAATATTTATAGAAAGCCTACATTCTCAAATAGCTACATCCATTTTAAAAGTTTGCACCCTATGTACCAAAAAAGAGGTATTGTTAAGGGGCAATTTGTCAGAATATCACGGATGACCTCCGAGGATGAAGACTTCTTAACAGAATGCCACAAATTGAGTACCATGTTTCAGGATAGGGGCTATCCTGAGGAATTTATCAACAAAATCAAGGACCAGGTGATGGCTGGTAGAAAGGACAAATATACCCCTATTTTAGGGACAGGGATCATCCCTCAGGGCCAGGATACATATGAAAACAATTTGGATTTTCAGCACGCCTTCATTACACAATATAGTACTAATTCCAGTCATATTAGGGATATCATTTCCCAAGAGTGGGACACATTTATGGAACTTACTGACTTGCCTAATTTGCAAGGCAAAGAAATGAGAACAGTTTATCGGAAAGGGAAAAACATAAAAAGTTTGTTAGAACATGGTCCTATTCAGAACAAAACTGCTCGTACACGCAAGGGTACCTACAAATGTGGGACTTGTTTACAATGTCCCCATATTATACAGGAAGAACAAGTTACCCTTCTAGCTTTGAACAGAGTTATTAAAGCTAGGGAATATTATAATTGCAACAGTCAACGGGTTATATATCTGGCCATATGCACACAATGTCCGGCATATTATGTGGGCAAAACTGAGCGAAGTCTTAAACGCAGGATTTACGAACATATGTACGATGTACAAAAAGCTAATAACAACAATGCTTTGTACAAACATACATTGACATGTCCCACAGCCAGATATAAATTCTTTGTTTTGGAAAGCATATACAAGGACCCTAGGGGAGGACCATGGCAGGCAAGGTTGGAACAAAGGGAGACTTATTGGCAAATCTCCCTGGAATCCAACAAAAAACCAGGCTTGAACGATTATATATCCATCAAGCCTATTTTAAAACTAAAGGCCAGTTCAGCCTAAACAAACATATTACAATATACATTTTACTTTCCACAGTAGTTCCTATTTATACATTTGATATTTTTTTAGGGAACTTTTTTTCACTAAATATTTTTTTTATTATTTCAAATAAGATGTCTTAAACATTACATGAAATAAAGATAAATAACATATTTACAATTCTAAAACATTACTAACTTCAAACCATTATATAACTATTTACATTGGTGTCTATGCAAATAACACTGAAATTCTATATTATATAGAGTTAGAAACATAAGATGATATATCTTCTTCGATATTTTCAAGTATTTCCAGTACTTTCATCCAAGAGTAATAGTAAGAAGTAGATCTTTTAGTTCTATTTTAGGGAACTTTTTGATTTTAACAAATCTTGGTATTATTGTATAACCTATATAATACATGTATAATTTTTTATATTTATTTATTTATTGGCGACAACACAAGTTATTTTAACATTTACAGATTGTCATACTGTTTTGTACACAGAATTTTTAGGGCTTGTTGCTTTAATTTGTTAATTGATACAACAGATGGCTAATTATTCATGTATATAAACCATGCATTAAGTCTCTTGTTTTATCTGAAGAAGTTGCATTTAGCAACGAAAACGTGTTGAACTGCTGGATTTGTATGCGTTAATAAAGGAAGGATTTTTACACTCAGGCGTGCTTTGTACTATTACCACTTGGTATCGTTTGGATATTTATTGGCTTTTCCCTGAAGCTGTTTTTTTGGTTTTATTCCTTAGGTTATAAATACTGCAACAGTGATATGGAAGGAATATATATATATATATATATATATATATATATATATATATATATATATATAGTCTTTATTCAGTTATATTTGTGAACTGAGTATATATATATTTTTCTTTCTTGAAGGTGTATATATTTTTCGATGGTTGTTTCTTTCAGAAAACCTGGAAAATGTGCTTTAAAGGGAAACTGGCTTATATTTGGTTAAGTGGGAATTCAAATAGTTTGGAAGAGGATGTGTTTTTAAGTCTGATGAAGTTCCATTGCTTTATGGGACAAAAGCACTTAGTTTATTAAAGTTTTTACTGTTCTAATCTGGTTTGCCATATCTTCAGTTCTTTTCCTAGTTTGATTATCGTTGTTATAGTGTGTTATTTTGAGTGATTTTGTAGAGCTAAGGTAGTTGATGGCTGTTTGGTGAAGCAATGAGGTCTAGCTGAGGTGAGCCATGCTGAAGGGTGATGCTGTGGAAGATGTCTGCATTCAAATCCCACTCATGGCTGCCCCCATTGAGCAAGTTAAGTCTGCTAGCACATTATCCTGTTCATTTGTGTTTCCAAGTTCCATGCCTCCTGTGCTAACCTGCAGTTGGTAAGACCTGGTGCCTCACTGTTTATGTACCACATGACTGTGGTGCTCTCTGTGTACACTTGGAGTGGTCCAGGATTCCAAAGCTGGGTGAAAATCTGAAGAGCTTACAGAAGAGCCCTCATTTCTTTTTGATTGATATGTCCTTCAGCAACTGAGGTTACCATCCCCCCCAACACTTGGTGTGATCTTTTCCATGACCCCCTATGCATCATCTGAGGTTTCCATGTGAACCTATTGAAGATGAGGAGGAGGTGGTATGAAAGTTAATTCTGAGTTGAGATAAACCTGTCCCTTCCACCAAAGTAGCTTCGTCTTGAGACAAGGGAGGAAGGGAATTGAGGTGTTCAAGGAATGGACGTGCTGGGACCACACAGACTGCAGTTACCATTGTATTTTCCTCATGTGAAAACTGGCAAGGGGAAGCATAGTAATGGCTGCTGCCATTAATCCCAAAGTCCTCAGCATCTCTCTTGCTGAGTAATGGATTGCTGAGGTCAGGTCTTGGAAGTAACTGGACAGATTGAGAACTTTTTTCTTGGGGAAAGAAGGTATGCATTTTGTGTGTGTCCAGTTTGCATCCCAGGAACACCAGGTCCTGTGTAGGAATCATGAGTAATTATTGTAGTTTTCAGTAAAACTCAGACCTGTCAGAAGATAGAGGGTGAAGTGAAGATGCTGAAGAAGAATTTCTGGGGAAAGAGCCTGGATAAGAAGGTCATCCAGGGAGGAGAATTTTTGAATTCCCTGAGGCAACAGAATGCTACTGCTGCAGCTAGGCACTTGTGAATACTCTTGTTGATGTGGAAAGACCAAAAGGCAAAGAACTAAACTGAAAATGTGTGAGGCTAGAGAAAAAAACTGATGAGTCTCCCATAAAAAGGAAAATGGGAATATGCAAGTAGGCGTCCTTCAGATCTAATGAAACTACGAAAGTCTCTGGGAAGATGAAAGTTAGAAGAGTCTTAAGAGAGCATTCTGAAAGAAGGTACCTTCATGTGAGTTTCAGGATAGATGGATCTAGGATGGCTCTCCACTGCCATTCTTTTCTTGGGACTATACAAATCCTGGAGTAAAACTCTTTTCCTATGGAAGTGCTTTGGGACTTGCTCTATGGTACCGATTCAAGAAGTCTTGAATAATGACAGCCAGAAGGGATCTTTGATTTTGAAGAGGTAGTGGCATGCCTTTCAGATGGGAAGTATTTTCCCAAGACATGGCATAGCCATCCTGATGACAGAGAAGACCCACTTGTCTGTGATAATAGCCACTCACCTGGCCAAAATGAGAGGTAATGGAGCCTAGGACAAGGGTAGGGGGAGCTGCTGATATAGTCACAGGTTTTCGTTTCCAAAGGGTGGCCTTCCAGATGGAGGTTTCCTTTGGAGCTTTTCAGATTATCTTTTCCTAGGGGCTTTCCTTTGTTGATGAATTGTCCTAGGATCCCTTCTGATAAAGGAGGTAAATTTAGATGGGTAGTTCCTATAGTATCTAGGAACTGAAGAATGTAGGCTCTGCCGGCCCTCTTTCATTGTCTTACCTTTGTCTTGGAGAGCTTTGAACAGACTGGACACCCAAGGGCCAAACACTAAAATTTTGTCCAAAGCTGAGTCTGGAATTTTAGACTTGAAATCCTCAGGTATAGCCTGACTGCGAAGCCATGCATATCTGCAAATAATCCAGAAGGAGCTGCCAAAGAAGCAGCATCCACAGCATCGTAACTGCACTTAATGCTGTGTCAGGCAATTTGAGTGACTTGCAAAAGTAAGCTCTGCATTTAACAGAGATCAAATACCTTGTCATTTGAGTATGGCAATTAATTGCCCTAAAGGCAAGAGTAACAGAGGTGTAAACTTTCTTTCCTCATCTACACATAGCCCTACTATCTTTGTCAGTAAGTAGGCATTTGCACTGGGCAGAAGCTTAAAGGGCTTATCTGAAGAGAGAGATACTGCAGAAGGGTCTGCCACTGGGTTCTTACATAAATATTTAAGGTAATCAGGACCTTGCAAAATCTGTCTCGTCTCTTAGGAGCTGGTGGTTGAGAATCAGGTGCAGAAGAGGTGGACTGAAAGGCATCC
This sequence comes from Protopterus annectens, assembly GCF_019279795.1. Taxonomy (NCBI): domain Eukaryota; kingdom Metazoa; phylum Chordata; order Ceratodontiformes; family Protopteridae; genus Protopterus; species Protopterus annectens. Next base: position 235,930,406 of record NC_056741.1, on the reverse strand, counting down.
TGGAAAGCCTCAAGGAAGGGAAGACTAGAGAAGGGGCAGGGGTACCCATTTCCAAGATGGTGTACTATCCCTTCTGAACATCAATGATCTCTGTGGATTACCATTCAAAGTGTTTCATCATGTTCTATAGTGTCTGCCCAAAGGAAGCTTCCAAAAAAAAAGGGAATCAGGTGAGAGGGAGTCGCCTTCATTGGAAGAGATCTTCCCTGGAGAATGCAGCAGACAGGAAGAGTCCAGAGAATGGTCAGAGTCATAGCCCTGCTCCTCATCAGAAGAGGAGAAAACCAAGTTGAGTAGCAGCCTATGGTAGCAGAAATCCAAAGGAGAGAGGTTCAAAGATATAACAGGTTTGGAACCAGGCCTGATTTCTATTAGACAGCTTGGGATCTCTCCCCTAACTAAAATGTGAGGGACATTGTGCGGTCCTTTGGAAATGATGCCACATTGTCTGCAAGGCCTCAGGAGACACATCGGCCTCTGACGGGATCTCAGTAGTGGGCAACTGAGAAAAAGCCTGACGTACAGAGGGTTCTGTAACTTCAGCAGGTATGTCAAAGTCAGAAACATTGGATTGTGAATTTGTTTGAGCTCTCTCCAGCTTTTTCTTTGGCAGCAGAGGGTGCTCGATTATGCAGAGTCAGCCATCTTGGACTGGGCCAAACATTTAAAGCACTGGGTCTCGAAAAGGGTGTTGAGAGTAGAAAACCTAGACATAAGGGTTTCTGGAATGAACAACTGACAGACTGAACAAGATGTGTGACAGTGTTATGGTCCCAGGCAAAAATACACTTGGTATGCAAATCCTTGTACGAAATCTGCCAATAGCCCTCATACTTATCTCTCCTAGTTGACATCTATAGCTTACAACAAAATATTGTAAGATAAAAAGGAAGACTCCCCAATGGAGCACTTACATGAATAAATGATCAAAGCAAAGGCACCAATGAACAAACAACAAATAGTTCAGTGGAAGCATGACCTGCATTTGGGGAAGCAGCAAGATAGTATGAGGACTCATGCTCACATCTCCATCCATATACCCCAAAGCATACAAGCTGAGGTCATGCATCGGACATACAACCTAGGAAAGATAAAGCTATGGTACTCTAGCCAGATGTCAGCGTTAACAGCCCATATTGTCAGGAATAGAACAACAGTGATTTCAGTTAGGGCATCAGCATCGGAACCACCGGATTAAAGGAATTAAATTTTGCTTGTGACATAAATAAGACATGTCAGTGAGACAGATATGTGTCTCAGAGGATCCCCATGCTCTGGAACAAGCTCCCCATCCATGTGAAGCAGAGTCCATCCCTAACCCTATTTGACAGTAACCTTTACCATTGAATGGGAAATTGAAAATTCGACCTGGGGTCAGACCCCCATGTCTCTGATGGACAGAGTCAGACAGTAATGTCCAAACTAACATAACCCCCCCCAAAATAACCTCTAGAAACATATACCCCTCCCACATAACCTCTAGAAACTTCCTAACATACCCTTTCCTAATAAACATCCATGACCTATAGGGAAAAACCTGGGTTGGATTGCATGGCTAAGCTTATAAAAGGCCTGGTAGCCATTCGCTTAGCATACAACTGTGAGCCTATGAACTAGAAAACCTACATTAACACTGCGAGTAATGGAGGATGCAACAAGTGAGTGTGAAACTATGAATGGGAAGGCAACCAAAGTGTAATAATGTTTAAATTATTAATGAGATGTTAAGTGAAGTTTAATTAGTTTGGCAACAAAGCCTTCACAATATCATCTAGTAGAAGTGAAAAACCAAGCAGTGAAGTGAGTTTTCACAGTAAGCTAGCAGAATAGATGAACTCTTCTTGGAGCTAAGGAGGTTTAAGAATATAACAGGAAGGTGGTATGCAACATCATGATTCAGATTTCCACACAAAGCAGTTTTTAATGGTAGCTGTTTGAAGAAAACCTTGGACTGATGTTGGTGAAGAAGGTGGTGGAGAAAAGGCATGCAGTATTGGATTTCACTATGTCTTTTGCAATAAAATGGCATGAGGAACATAGGTGCCATTTGGTTGATCTTTCCTGAGCTGCACTAGCTTCTAACCATTGCTGAATCAAACTCCATTGTGTACCACATTCCTCCGCCTGTGGTCAGCACTGTTATTTAAGCTTCATTCCACATAGAGGGGCCCCTTACATTAACAAAGGAGTACAATGCCATTACTGACCCATTTTATTTTTCAGTAGTACCTGATAAATATATATATATATATATATTTTTTTTTTTTTTTTTAAATGAACATATGGACTATGGCAGCCCAGCAAGCCCTGCACAAAATATATAACAAGGTTGTACTGTCTTTTCAGATGCAGAATATGACAGTTGTTTATAGTACTGTAGTGAATATATATTAAGTCATGGGCACTCTGGAAGGAACAGGAGGCAACTGTTAACACTAGGGAACAGTTCAGTTGCTGGACCTCATCTCCACAGAAAACACTAATCACTATCCCAGTGCTTACTGTCAGAGGGTTCTATTTTCATTATTTCAGTGATAACTACAGCACTGGTTCTTTAGATGTAGTTGTTAGCAATGGGCACATAACTGTATTGCCTGGAATCACTTCAGTGCAGAAGACATTACATACAGAAACGTAAAGTCAAAGTATGATATTAACCAAATGAGTAAAAAACTAACATTACAGAGGGCTACTAACATATCCAGTCTTCATATAAGCAAGAAGTTCTTCATTCAGCTGCCTCTTTATTGCCCCCCCTTCCACCATCTTCTCTACTCCATGACTTAGTACAGGAGTGAATTACACTCAGTTAAAGTTTCTTTTTGCTCCAAAAAATTGCACTGGTACACTATAGATTATTAACACAGATTCCCTTCCTCTGTTCTAAAGAATATTCCAGCCATCCAATCTCAAAGGATCTACCTGGTCATATAATTTTCCCCATTCTCTTGTTTCCTCTAGGACGCACACATTCAGAGGCAAAAGCCTGCCTTTAACTTGCTTTCGTAAGGCAGATTACTTTAACCCTCCTAATAATTTCTGCGATTTTCTTATTGATTCTGATATCTTGTTTCAGATAAAACCGTCAAAACTGCATGCAGTATTCCATTCTGACCCCAACAATGAAATGTAAAGTGGGATGATAACTTCTGGCTCCCTGGAGTGTTTAGTCATGCTTGTATGACAGAGCAACCTACTCATCTTGTCCTGCTTTACATCACTGTCAGCATCTGTAATCATACAGCCATAATCTTCCATTCTGCTTAGTGCCTCTCAAATACAGAAATTCATAATGGAGTATTTGTATGTTCACGCTTGTATTAATAAAAAGAACAATTTTCTACATAAGGTGCTTGCATATTAGAAACAAAACAATGGAATTTTCACTTAAGAACACAGACATACATAAGAAGACACACTTTGAGAATGTGACACAGAACATTTATTTAATACACAACTCTCACCATTACCAATGAGGCTTCTGTTACATAGTAACTATAATAAAGTTTTAATATATCATTGTTAGCTCTACCAAGGTAGCTGCATCTTCCATTTGCAGCCCCTCGGTTTCATATAAAAAGTTTTATAAAAACTAAACATTTTATTTTTTTATTTTGTCTGCTCACCAGGCTACGACTGCTGCATATGGACCCATTTCAACCACAGCCTAGGATTTACAACTTGTAATAAAATGCATTTAAGTAAACATAAAAAGAGTTGCAGTAATATAACATATTCAAGTACAAATGTAGCATATATATGTAATAATAGCTGCTTGACACTGAAAGACAGTTTGGAATCAAATTAAGAAACTAACACACTGACATATAAATAATAAAGTTCCTTCATACAGGCAGGATTGTATTTACATTGTTTACAACATAGGTTGAGTCATACAGAAAGAAAAATAGATAGTGCGGTATGTTCAAAAGTTTAGTGAATTCACATTAAAAGATTTTGGAATCTTTGACCTTCTTATATTCACAGAACACTGGTATTACTTTTAGAACAATCAATGTCAGCACAATCCATTACGTAAAACGTGACTGAAATAAAGTAATAAATGAAAGCTTGCATATATCACTAGGATGAATTTATAACTACCCCACTCAGATTCCCAAATTTATACTTTATTAGCCCTATTCATTAGGAAAAATGACACACTCATATGCAACTGTGCTGCTGTTAGCCACTCCTGCTTCACCCCTTTCTGCATAATCAAGTGTTGCGACTTTAAGTCAAGATAGTCTGTATGACATAAAATGACAAAAGGGGCAACAACAGCAGCATTTAAAATGCATCGCCTTGTTAATTCTTGTTTGTATTACAAACATTTCCACAAAAGATATGAAGTTCTTTGCCAGTTTCCAACCAAGTACATTATTAATGACTTTAAAGCTTGAGTTCTGTTAACTGCCTTGCATTAAGTCACTGTATGCAATATGCAAGTGCAGCTGTGCAATTTTGTTTTGCGATATATTTTACTAAATAGGTATCTTAGTCGACTTTCGACTTACATGTATAGCTGAGTCCTAAAAATTCAGGTGTCATCAAAATGGATTCCAATTATTTTGTACTGACTGATGATATTGACTGTGCAGTAGGTAAAAGTAAGGATAAATTAGTTAATCAGCTGTTATAATAACTGTTACAACTGGCTCTGTAGCATACAGGGATAAAGAGCTGGCAATGACTCAAGGGAACCGAGTTTAAATAGCAGCTCAGGTACTGGAGGAGCTGAGCAAAACAGCAGGCTAACACTGCTTTAGTCATCCTTGGAAAGGAGAGGTGGTCTGCCTACTACCAGCAAGTAAAGGTCTGTGGGGAGCAGAGGTACAGTGAGGAATCAGGGGTATGTCTTGGCAATTTCAAGCTGGTAATGGTGTGTCTCACTGCATGTGTGTGTGTGTGCGTGTGTGAGAGAGAGAGAGAGCGCGTATGCATGCACAGGATGGAGTATAGCAGGCTCTCATAATGACATGAAAGCTTAAGCCTACCACAAGTGATGGTGTAAGGTTAATTAGAAAAGCATGGATGCCCATATGGATAATGGTTTCCATGAAGACTTTCTAAGCTGGGCTAGATGACAGCTTAAGTGATGGCTATCTAAGCCAGGCTAGGGTATGGCAGTAGGTGGGCTATAAGGCTGCAGAGAGGACTGATAGTGATATCAGCTATTTCCTGAAGGCTCTCTAGCTGTCAGCTGGCACACAGAGTGACATGGGGCTGGCAAGCTTCTTAGTGGTGGTGGATAACCGAGGGAGAAGGCTGATGGCTGTATATATGGCCAAGATCAAGCCATGCTCATTCTTGCATGGATGACATTTCCCTCCATTTCGCTCTCACCTGAATCAGTGGCTAAAGGTCACTGTTAGGAAATGGATGAGCAAGTACTGACTACAGCATAACTTACGATCATCAAGTGGATAAGCAAAAGACACCTAGAAAAAAAATTGTTACACCAATTCACAGCCCAGCATGGAGTAGATCTTAATGAGATGCTGTTTTTTAGTTATGCTCTCATTTTACAGTAATAATTTGCTACACACTACTTTATTAAAATGTTAAACTGTAAAGCAACAGTGAGCTAACAGCATGCACACTAATAACTGATTCCCATGGAGAAATATGGTAGGTCAATTTCTGCAGTTCAAATGTTATCAGCACACTATCAAACAAATGAAACATTTTAATACTGCTTTAACACAGTATGTACACCGAGTGCACTTTCAGGAAGAAATAATGCATTCATACCCTTCCCTCTGTTAAACTGCACTGGACCACATACCAGCACACTTACAAGCAGGTAAAAAGTTACAGCAACTTTATTGGCGTTGAGTTGTTGCAAGTCTTTTGGTGTTGAAGTCCAGTTTTCAAATCAATGTTCGCTAATTTACAGATTCAGTAATGATATCTGGGGCATGTTGTAAAGCAAAAGCACTTCCACTGTGTTCAAGCCACACCTAAACAATCTATCAAACAATAAACTGTAATAACAGTTTACAGGTTAGTTAGTTTCAAGACATATTAATGAAATATGTAAAGTTCCTCACTTTTCAGGTAAGTGACATTGCAGTAGGATGCCTAAAGGGAAGGGGGAAGCAGAGCAGATATCCCATTGCCCTCCCTCCCTAATCTAGACTGTTTATGCATCTACTGGGCTGGGAATGACCACAAACTTACTAGTCGATGGAGTGGAGGCAAACAGCTCAACTATGACAAACAAGACAAACATGCAGGGGAGAGAAGAAGGATCCCTGGACTCAAGTCCAGCCTCTACATTCCCCACAAACAAAGCAGGCCCAAATGCTTCAAACATGAGTTGTGTGGCACCTGACCACGGAAACTCACATTCCAAAGTGGATGATGGGGGTGGGGATCTCCTCTCCTGCCTCATTCTCTGCTGCAGAAGGACATAACATAAATCACTTAACAATGGAAGAGTTCACACCTAGAGAAGAGGTAGACACTACCATAATAAAAGACTTAGATGGAGAAGTCTCCAATACTTTTTGTCCTATAATCAAACTACTGTCTGGGCTAAATGAGGGACTCTTCTGTTGTACCCTTCAAAAGCTGTCCTCTAATGTTGCCATCTTGTAAGCAGTTAGGGCTTGAGCTTATTATACCTCCTACATTGAACAGACAGGTTAAAATACCGGCACCTGTGGGAAGCCCTCCACATTGGGCTCCTTTAACCACACAATACAGACAGCACTGACACAGACTCTTCCTCGGGACAAGACTGCAGGAATGAGCAGATGGTCTAAATTTCTTATCGTTTGGAAATGGGAACTATTCAGTTAGGAACATTAGGATCAAAGAAAGCCCAGATATCAAAACTACAAGAAAGCACTGAGGACTGTGGGTCTGAGCTCATTGTATGTGTGATGTGTAATGTCAGTGTGATTATCTGCTAATAGCTCACAAGACACCTGCTCAAAAAACTAAGTCCTTGAACTCCCAATATCCTGTTTATAAACAGCTCTCCCCACCTCTGATCCTAACAAACTGTACAGCTCTACCAGAAACTAAACTCTAACCCTTAAACTCCCGCCAAGTTCCCACCCAGAGTCCTCACTCCCTTATCCTAAACCTCCACACACCCTCCCTAACCCTAAAGTCACCAGTCCTCTCTCTAAACGTAAAACTCCAACCTTTCTCCCTAAGCCTAAATTTCTTGATTGCTCCTTAACCTAAAATGCCTTTCCACTCCCTAACCCTTAAATTCCCCTCCGAGCAGCAGTCTGTACAATCTATAAGGTGCTTGAGTCCCTGGATTCAAGACAGTGGTTTTCGAATGCTCCTGTAATGCCACTGGGTGTGAAAGTGGATGCAACATGTAACCTCAAAAGTAGAAAGCACTGAATGCATGTAATGTGTTGCCAGAAAGTCTTCAAAGAAGGAATCGCAAACATCAGTCACCGTAGAGGAGCAGTCAAATTAACAATCCTTGTGAGGTTTAGTCTAGGATAAAGCTCACCCTTCTATACAAAAGGAAAAACTGACTCACAAATCTAAACTAAACTTAATATAAAGCAAAGTAGTAGGGATCCCTTAAAAGTCCAAGAACACTTTGACATGCAGGCAATTTGTATTAAAAAAGGAAAGGAAAGCGCAATTGCTATCTTTATTCTTGTTACTCCAAAAGTGGTAGTTACTCCACATTCAAGAAAGTAATAAAGCTTGGACCAGCAGATGGAACACAACCTCCCCACTGAAGCCCTAGCTACAGATGGTGTAGCAAAGGTAGCTAAGAATAGCCAGTACTAAAAGCAGTAGCTGACATCTCCCATTTGAAAACGCCAGTACTAAAAGCAGTAGCTGACATCTCCCATTTGAAAATATAATTCACATTTATCCCCATTTGAAAAAATAATTCACATTCAGGTCTTGGGATGACACTTAGCAAGCAGAGAAGATTTCTAAACTATACTGTTGTTAACCAGAAGTACAGATGTGTATACTTACCATAAATGTAGATGCTCGAGTGTATTCACTGTTGCAGTCATCACATTAGGGTTATCTGCCTGCAGGTAGCCCTCAGCCGGCCTGAATACCAGATTCTTCGGATTTCTGCATTGGATGCTGTCGCTTCTTCCATAATGTCAGGCCATCAGGTGTATAAAACATGCAGCCAATGCCATTACATCAGTTTTTCTTGCCCCAGATGTCAGGTGCCACCACAATGGGAAGTAATTATATGGTATGGTACACCACCATCAAAAAGCAAATACACATGATATACTATATGCCAAAGAAGAAAGAAAGGTAGAACCAAGAGAAGTCAGGGGGCCGGAGGGAGGGTAACCAGGACTGCAACAGTGAATACACTCGAACATCTACATTTATGGTAAGTGTACACAACTGTACTATGTTCTTCATGTTTCACTGTTGCAGTCATCACATTTGGGTTGATTCCCAAAGTTAAGGATGGGAGGAGGTAGTTAAAGAGCATTAGGGCCAGCAATTAGGCCATGTAAGACTGCTGTGGCAAATCATCTCTGGATTTAGAAAAGATAGGCAGGGGGTAATGTTTGGTGAAGGTATGTACAGAGCTCCAGGTAGCAGCTTCCAGGATGTCCCTGGTAGGGACTCCTCTGAGAAATGCCGTAGAGGGAGATGCAGCCCTGGTGGAATATGATCTTATCCCCTATGGGGCAGGTTTTCCATGGTGCTTGTAGCAGAAATGAATGCAATGGCTATCCATTTGGAAATGGTTTGCTTTGATATGGCCTTCCCCTCTGCCCCTGCAGCAAAGCTAGCTAGCAGCTTGGTCAGATTTTCTGAGAGGCTTAGTCCTGTCCAAATAGAATCTAAGTTGTCTGTGCACATCCAGAGAATGTAGTATACGTTCTCCTTTATTTTGAGGATTAGGGAAAAAAGTAGGCAAATGAATGGAATGGTTTAGGGCCACACTAAACATCACCTTGGGTATAAAGGATGGATTAGTCCAGAGGGAAACCCTGCCCGCATGGAAGATAAGGAAGGGTTCCACTGCCAAGAGGGCCTGTAATTCAACACTCTTTTTGCTGAAGTGATGGCTAGAAGTAAGCCTGTTTTCCAGGAAAGGAATTTCAACTCTGCTGTAGCAGCTGGTTCAAGGGTAGGGGGGGGGGGAGCTTTTCCAATACGAAGTTAAGGTCCCAGGCTGGAGTGGGAGCTCTCCTGGGGGTCTTAAATTTGTGGCCCCTCTAAGGAATTGTTTTAGCAAGGGGTGAAAAAAGGGGGGAGGCTCAGTATTATAATGTGCTGAAATGGCAGAGGCATGAATCTTAATTGACTATAAGGATAGGCCCTTGTGGAGCATTTCTGTTAAATAATCTAGAATATGAGGTAAGCTGGGCACTGTTGTGCCCATCCCCTGAGCCTGGCTCCAGGAACAGTATCTTTTCCACTTTTCAGGATAGGATTTTCTCGTACTAAGCCTCCTTGCCTCAAGAATGACATCCAGCACCTGCTTACTGACGGTTGCTGGAGGAGAGCTCATGAAATTAGCCAGGCTGCAAGGTTCAGGGTTTGAAGCTCAGGGTGCAGAATCTGGCCCGCCTGCTGGGACAGCAGGGAAGGGGTCTGAGGCAGGTGCCATGGTTGTAGCAGTGTTAGACTGCGTAAGAGGGGGTACCAGTGCTGGTGTGGCCAGTCTGGTGCAATCAGCGTTGTCCTTGGCTTGTCCTGTTTGATCTTCAGTAGAACCTTCGAGAGGAGAGGCAGAGGGGGAAAGGCATAAACCGAGAGGCTTTCCCAGGTAAAGGACAGGGCATCCACTTTCCAAGCTTGGCTGTGGGGAGTTCTGGTGCAGAATTTGTTCAACTGATAGTAATGAGGAGAGGCAAACAGGTCTACATCTGGAGTCCCCCGTTTGTTCCTCAAGAGGTTGAATATTTTGGGTTCTAGTTTCCATTCGTGTGGGTCCATGAGATTTCTGCTTGTCGTCTGCCAGTGACTTTAGTTTGCCTGGCAGGAATTGAGCTTGTAGGTGCACTTGGTAGCTCAAGGCTGTGTTCCACAGAGCCATGTCTAGTCTGCAGAGAGGGTAGGAGTGGGTTCCCCCCTGCTTGTTTATGTACCACATAACTGTGGTGTCATCTGTCTTTACCAATAGTTGTCTTGGAAGAATAAGGTCTTTGAAGGCTGTCATAGCATTCTGTACAGCTAGCATTTCTTTTTGATTGATATGCAGGTGCATTTGTTTGGGGTTCCATTTGCCCTGAATGCACTGCCCTGCCATGTGAGCCCCCCTATGCATAGTCTGATGCATCGGTTGTTAAGGTTTGGGTTTCAGGGGGTAGAGTGAAAGGGAGTCCCTTGTTGTGGTAATAGGCATCTGCCCACTAAAGGAACTCTGTTCTTAGGCAAGAAATGATAGGAATCATTGCTTCCAGGTCCTGAGAATGTTGATACCATAGACTTTTTAGACACCATTGGAGCTTCCTCATATGCAGTCTTGCATATGGAATTAGCAGAATGCAAGAGGCCATGAACCCCACCGCTTGCAGTATTTTCCTTGCAGATAGCTGGGTTTTTGTGGCCAATAGTTTGAAGTAGGTTGTCAAATTAACTTGTTTCTCCAGAGTGAGGAATACCATCTGGGAAGGTGTGTTCAAGCTTGCTCCCAGGAATACAATCTGTTGGCAGGGTACTAGGTGTGACTTCTTTTTGTTTGATGGTGTACCCTAGTGAGGTTAGAAGTTTCTTCACAAATGCCAGATGTTTGTTTTCTGCCTGACTCAGACAATCGTCCAAGTATGGGTAAATCTGAATATTTCTCTGCCTGCAAAATGCAATGGGTGGAGCTAGACACTTTGTGAACACCCTGGGTGCAGTAGATAAGCCAAAGGGAAGTGCAAAGAACTGAAAGTGCATGGAGCCCACCCTGAAACGTAGGTATTGTCTGCAGGATTCTCTTATTGGGAAGTGCAGGTACGCTTCCTTCAAGTCTAGGGTTGCCAACCAGGCATCCTTGGCTATCATAGGAAGAAGCTGTTGAAGAGTTAGCATTTTGAATTTTGGAACCACCAGAAAGGTGTTGAGAATAGAGAGGTCCAGGATAGGACACCAGGAGTTTTCTTATCTGGGTACCAAGAAACGTCTTGAATAAAAACCTTGTCCCCTTTGTTCTGCTGGGACAGGTTGAATAGCCCTGATACTGAGAAGACAGAGAACCTGCTGTTGGGCCTCTACCCACTGATTTGGGGGGAGGTCTGGCCAACCACTTTGGGTTGGTAGTGTGTGGAAATGGAGTCTGTATCCTCAGGAAACTATGTTCAAAACCCATTTGTCCTGGGTAATGAGTTTCCAGTTTTTTTGCATGTAGGGCAAGCTTTCCTCCCAAGGGAGCAAGTAGTTGAGCAGGGCTTGGAAGGGTTAAGGTTAAGTCATTGTGCCATTTTTCCATAGGTGGGTGGCTTACTATTCCCTGCTTTCGAAGTGGGGGGGCCCCCCACTGCTTAGATCTGTGCGTAGCCTGAGACCGAAATCTTGGTGGTCTGCTGTCCCTGGGTTTGGACTGAGAAAGTCTGGAAGGGACTGGAAAGGACCAGTTCTTTGAAGGCCAATGCCTACTGAATCTGGGAGGCTGTACTTGTAAGAAATCTTTAACAGTTTGCATAGATTTAGCTTTTTCCTCCATCCTTTTGAGGACTTCTTCTGCTTTGTTGCCAAAAAGGCAGTCTTAGTTCAAGGGTGCATCCAGTAATTTAGCTTTAACATGATCTGGCAAGTTTTGTTCCTTAAGCCAAGCATGCCTTCTAAGTACAGAGCCAGTGACAGCAGCTCTGCAAGATGCTTTTAAAGCATCAAAACCACACTGCAAAGTATGTTTACCAACTTGTTCAGCAGAGTGCATTAAATCTTGCAAGTCTTTGTGTTCAGCACAGTCAGGAATCAACATCATTTTCTGTTTAAGTAGGCCCATAATATGTTGTGGATACTTTAACATATGAAACTGGCAATTTAAAGCCCTAATAGTCAAAGTAGCAGAAGTGTATACTTTCTTACCCCATTTGTCTAAAGCTCTAGAATCCCTATCAGAAGGGGTAGGATTTTTGGCAGTAGTAGCCTTAATGCCCTTAGGTCCTTGGGAAATGGTCTCTGGATCCACAGTAGGATTCTCAAAGAGGAACTTGTGAGAGTCAGGTACTCTGTAGTACCTGTCAGGTTTCCTGGGAGCTGGAGGCAAAGTATCTGGGGTAAGGCTGGATTCCAAGAAAACATCATCTGCAATAGCCAGAACAGGAGGGATAGCTAGAGGCTTGTGTTGAAGCAGGAGTAAGAATTCCCTAAATCTCTTTTTGGACTTAGAACAGTCCTGGCTTTCCCAGCGGAAATGCTCCCTAAGGGTATGCAAGATTTCACCAAAGGAAAAATCTTCTGGAGGGGAAGCATAGGAAATGGAATCCTCTGCATCAGAATCCTCATAAGTAGATAAGGCAAATCCTGGTAATCAGAAAGAGCAGAGATATCAGATTCCTGATCAGAAGAATCAGAAAGAACATCAGTTCTAGGTCTCTTAGAGGGGGAAGGCTGGCTTCCCCTAATTAAGGTAATAAGGTCTTCAGCCATTCCAAGCATTTGTTTTTGAGGCATATGTGCCCGAGTATGCAGTTTGTTCGTCGTTTTTCTAGGTGTAGTGCGAGTTTTAGGCCTGAGGAATTCAATACTTCTAGTTGGAAACAATGCCGTCAGTTTAATATGAAAGTCTGTAGGTCTGAATACATCCTCAGAAGCCGGTGCCTGCACAGCGGCTCCGGACCCATGCAAGGTAGAGACATCCGCAGGTTCCATAGTCGAAGAAGCATCTTACGGCATACCGGACTCCGAATGGGTTTCAGTAGAGGCCTGCGAATCTGTAGTAGCGAGTATCAGGGGGCTGCAAAAGTGCATGAGTACCGGCGGACTGGTGACTAGCTTCATGGAAGTGTCATCGGCAGTTTTGGACTCATGCGGTCTGTCTCTGTCTTTATCCTTACTTTTTTTGGAAGATTGGTAGCCAGATGGCTTAACGAAGCCATTTTGGAGTACGGAGATCGAGAAGGAAAGTATTTAGCTACAAAAATAGCCCGATGACGAATAGTTCTGGGATTGAACAAAGCACAAAACCAACAGCGAGGGACGTTGTGGTCTGGGCCTAAACAGGTGACGCAGTAAGAATGAAAGTCTCTATGAGGTATTTGCTTTCCACAGGCAAGACAATTGTTAATTTTTTCTGATATCGGTTAGAGCAAGAAAAAAGGACCCCTAACAGGATACTTATCTTTTTTGAAGACTCCGGGTCTGAAACTCGAAAACGAAAATTTCAGGAGTCGGCCAACCGGCACTTGCGGACTTCTTCGGGCACCGCACGGCAAGAAAGACTGATGTAATGGCATCGGCTGCATGTTTTATACCCCTGACGACCTGATGTCATAGAAGAAGTGAAAGCATCTGACACAGAAATCCGAAGACTCTGGTATTCAGGCCGGCTGAGGGTTCCCTGCAGCCAGATAACCCTAATGTGATGACTGCAACACTGAAACACGAAGAACATCAATCCTATTTGATAAGACTGGAAATGCACTGGTCTTCAGGAATTGTCAGTATTCAAGAATACAGTCTGTTACAGGTCCTGCAATGCCTGACTGTGGCTTCTTTTATGACAAGCATGCATTTCAATTAATTCTGCTGTTAGCTGTTAGGAGACCACTACTAGAAGGTAGGCAGAACAACTGTACAGCTTCCTTAGTAGTGTAGGAGAGCTGTACTACTGTAGAGCAATGCAGGAAATTATTTTTAGCATTCTATACTGGCAATTCTAGAAAACCAGTGATGTGTGTTTTCTTACTGTTGACCAGAACTACTCTTTACTATACACTGTAGAGTATGAGCTCTTGGGATGTTTACATGTGGATGCTTCAGAAAACAATTACAGATGTAAAATATAATTTAACATCAGTAAAGCATTATAATTTAAGCAAGTTAAATATGTAACATTTTGGAAAGGAGAATCACTTTTTAAACACCTGAATATTCTCAACTGCTAACAATGCTGGTACATGCTTAAACTTTCAATTATATTGCTTAAAATTTACTGCAGAGTTAATAATACAGAATATTCACCATAAATAGAAAACTGCAAGTAATTTACTTTTATTCATTCATTCTCTGACTACCTGTTTAATCCAGTTCAGTGCCTAATTCAGTAATCTGCAAAGCAGAAGAATTATATCATGTATATAATGATAGCCCATTGCAGCACACAGACACAGACACACACACACACACACACACACACACACACACACACACACACACACACACACACACACACACACACACCAATACTGAAAAATGACGATTCATATGCTGGCTAAAAATCACTGAACAAACAAATATGTGATTATATTTCACAACACTACATTTTGTAACTTTAATCTGCAAATAAACTGACTTCTCGGGGAACAGGATTGCTTGTCTCATTTTCTTATAATTATAGATGAGGAATTGTAAGAGTAGCAATTATGAAAAAGGACAACTACTATTTTCTGCATATTTTCAGATCTGAATTTTTCCACATTTAGTTCTATGCTGTTTTGCAAAGTGTGTGTGCTTATCATGAGCCTAGGAGCTGATACCTCCTCATTCTAAATGTATTTAAATTTAACTGAGTAAAGCCCACTAGAGACAGGGACCCCCTTTTGTTTAGAGGCATGGGAATATTATGGTGGCCACCAGTGAAGATGTGCTGATTAAACCCACGTCTTCCTTAAGTTTTATCTGATGGATCTACTAAGATTTAAACCCATGTCTTTCATAACACTTATATGATAGATATATCAAGACTATTCAGTCTAAATTTCCAGGTCTGTAGACTGCACTGCTCTACCAGACTTGCATATTAAATAACTGTAATAAAAAATGAAACAGAAAGCCAATAAGATATCTACAATACTTCGTAAGAAGTAAACATGCCTGCGTATCTGGTCCAGGTAACAGATCAAAGCCAGATTCCTGCTTACTTGTTCCATTTCTTAATTAAGCCAGTAAATAATAACAGAAGAGAACTATACTTGAAAAATAAAATGCAAATCATGGATACATGACAAGAAGTAGAAGGTAGAACTCTTTCTGCAGATCTGGGTTTACTACTTCTATTCCATTGACATAACAAAAGAGGCACCATCAACAGTGACAGGATGTATGTACGGGCCCATTCTCTCTGTCAGCTACTGTAACCATTCGGCTAAGGAGAAACTATAACAACTGCTGACTGTCATATGATGGCTATAGTCTAGATAATCATTAAAGGCATTCAAGTCATAAAAGCAAACATTATATCTGACACTTATTTTAACGTTTCACAGAAAGCAAATAAAGCAGCGGCAGTGAGGTATATTTTCATAAGTAATAGGATTTAGAATGAAATGTAACATGCTTCCAAGAGAAAATAAAGATCTGTAATAACTCTAATGTGTTTGCTACCGAGATGCAGTTTTTCTTGTGTAATCCACCCTGGGTGTAGAACTAACAGGTCCCATCTCTGTTGATGGACTTGCAGTTTGATCCCAAGAGGTGGAGCCTGACAGAAAAATGCCAGCTGCAAAGCTCTGATTTAATGAGTCATCTAGACGTCGGGTCTCAGATTCCAGGACTGCTGGCTTAGGGTCATGGGAAACGGTAGCCAAGGAGTCAGAAAGATCACGATGCAGGTCAGAGATCTGTTCACTGTTCACAGCACATCTTCGGATATATTCCTGTTTTTGTCTCTTCAAAGTAGACAACTGCTTCTTTAAGATAGCAACCTTAAAAAAGAAGGTTAGAAGGTAAGACAAATGAAACAGAAAAAATGCATTTCATCATCAAACACAGTATAAAAGTAAAAAGTAATATGTACACCTACTATAACTCTGGATTCCTGTGAACTCTACAGGCTGATTTATATACAAAGTACATGACATTATTACTGTGTTGCATATGCCTGTACACTCCGCTTCCAATAGGTGAATGTACAGCACAGCAATGAATTTGGCCCATCCCCAACCCAGGATGGGTGAACTCAAGCAGATGCTTGTTCCTAACTCTTGAAGAGTTTCCCCCAGAACCCAAGTGATCAGGTCAGACTTAGGGTTTTATTGTTCTATACCACACAGCTGTCTCCCCTCCCTTCACTTACAAACTGACAATCTAATCAGGAGGCAAGGACAATGGTCCATTACAGTTAAGAGTTATAAACAATCTGCCATCAAGGAAAGCAGAAGGAGATCTCAGTGCCTTCTGAAGTCAGTCCATGAAGATAAGTTTGGTAGGTACCCACATAATATGGACAAGAAATCTGAAGGGCCTCCAACAATGCCTTTCTAATGATCAACATTTACTCAAGACTAAACGTGGAAAAGGCTCATGATAAATTGCTATTATGAGGTGTCTTAACTATTCTCATATACTACATTCAAGGTACAGAACTTGTACAATCTGTGGTTACAACAGACTATAGAAGCATTACATACAACCTGGCACAAAATCCTCTGAAACAAGAAGTGGCAATATCTATAAAAGAGCAAGCCTTAAAGTCATAACCATTTCAACAAAACAAAATAAAATGATTAAAATGATTTTACAGTAAGCAAGCAGTATTTTAAAGGATGGGCAAAGATTTAACAACTTTCAGTTTATTTATAATCTCTTCAGTATTTGACTCTCTGGAAAATACATTGAATGTTGAATGGACTGGTTCAATGCAAACTTCAAAACAACATTTAGAAGAAAACCAGGCTAAGTTTTTAATTTTTTTTTATTTAAACAAAATCAACTATGGCTCTGCATACACAACAGCCTGAACTCCAGAAATTCTAGCTCAAAAATTTTAGCATATCAGTTCTCAAGCTCTGCCACAGGGAGCCCCACTTACATCCCATAAAAGTTTGTGAAACTTCTTAGATACCAGAAAGTTAATCTTCCCCATACAGAACAAGAATATCCTGCAATATAATGCACACTTATCCACACATTTGAAATAACAATACTTCACTTAGCACAGTAAAACACACATTCATTGACTGCTTAAATATAATGTGTGCAGCATTTTCAAATTTGTTTCTGCTGCCCCTAAAACAGGCCTGAGCCTTCCCAGGAAGCCAGCCCCACCAGCTGAAAAAACATGTACTCTAGTGAACATTAATGACTACAAGGAAAACCGTTTTCCAAGACCAGCATTCCAAATATATATTTATTTTTATTTTACATTTGTTGACTGGGATAGTCCGACTAGATACATGTCCATTTTCAGCGGAGACCCGGGAAGAAAACTCCAAAGGAAGTAATACAGGCAAAACTGACAGTACACACTAAAGAACAATTACAAGCAATTCCAACACAGTCTAATAGCCACACGGAGTGTAGGTTATATAATCTAACAGGCTTATTGTCTGGTTAACTAAATTACAATACAGTAGATTTAAATTCACAATATAAAACTGCTACACCAGTGTTAGCAAATATTTAGTCAGGCTTGGCGCAAGGACATAGCCATTGAGTCGAAGTACTGCTTGAGGGCTTTCTTGAAATAAGACAGAGTAGTGTGTAATGTAATGTGAGCAGGTAGCAAGTTCCAAGTTTTGCATACAGAGTTGGCAAACATGGAGTCCACAGCTGAGTTGTTGGATTTGTTGGTCTGTACTAGAAATCTACTGGATGAGCGAAGTGGTCTGAGGTTGGTGTGGGGATAGATGATGATGTTTTTCAAAGCAGTTGTATTTTCAGGTTGGTTAAGTACTTTGTGAGCCCAATAAGTTGGTTATACTGAATCTGCCTGCATAGCTCTAGCCATCCTAGATTTTTTAGGTTTATGCAGTGATGTGTTCGGTAGAGCAGACCAGTGGCAAATCTAGCTATACTATTGTAGCAGGCAGAGTCTGTTAAGTTCAGTTTAATTTAAGTTGGCAAGTAAAGGGGAAGCATAGAAGACTGGAAAGCAGATGGGAGCGGGCGATGGCAGTCCTAGCAGGTGGGGTTAGGAATGGTTTTAGTCTATATAGTGAGCCCAGTTTTTTATTAATGGATTTTATCATTTTATTAACGGGAGCGTCAAATTTGAGATTGTTGTCTACAATTACCCCAAGGAGTTTTGTGTGATCATCTGACGAGATTATGGTGCCATTGCTGGACTTAATGGAGAAAGATATCCCTGGGGATTTTTTGTTGGGATTTAGAATAAGACATTGGTCAGCAAGCCAATTTTCAACTAGGTTGAAAGTACACTGAGTACTTAACTGCAGCTCAGCCTGGGTGGTACCAGCGCAGATCAACGTGGAGTCGTCTGCATACTGAATGCAATTAGCATTTGGGATGACAGCGTGGAGATCATTAATAAATATGGAAAACAGCAGTGGTCCCAGAATAGACCCCTGGGGACACCTAGGGTGTTGGGTAAGAGGTTGGATAGATTGTTCTGCCATAGTACAGCTTGCTGTCTACTGTCGAGACAGGATTGGAACCACTGAAGGGAGTGATGACCTAGGGACATTTTTATCAGGGTGTGGATAAGTAGATGGTGGTTAACCACATCAAAAGCTTTAGAGAGGTCCAAGAAAAAGGCTGAGGATAGCTTGTTTTTGTTTCTGTTATGGTTTATATCATTAGTGAAGGAGAGGAGGGCTGTGGTGGTACTGTGATGTGGTCTAAAGCCATGCTGAGATTTAGCCAGTAGATTGTACTGGGTTAGGATGATATATTAAAAAAAAGGATTCAAAAGATGGAACAAATACTTGAAAATACAACACAATGACTGATGTTTCTGCCTCAGGTGATGACAATTGATCCAAGTCCTTAAAGATTCATGAATGACTGAGACATGTATTGTTTTAACAACCTTACTGTGATTGATTTCACCTTGTTGAGACCTAAACAATTTCAACAAAATCCTCTAGGTATACATTTAATCACCCCCCCCAAGTCATTCCTACAATTATACCACTCTGTACTCTCACCTTTTTGGTGGGTGAGCCACCATGCACCTGAGATGAGGAGGCCCTGCCCACTAGACCACCCCAATCTCTATGCAAGCCAACTTCAAGGTCTCAGAGAACAGGAAAAGTGTAGAAACAAAAATAAAATGCACATTTCTCACATTTTCTTTGTCCTACTACCCAAAAGCAAAGCTCAGAATTTGTGACAAGTCCAGTACCCATATACTGAAATGTTAAAATGTTTCATGAGATCTTCTGGCTAGGATAGTTTGTGAGTGTGTTACATGGTACATTATAAACAGTAATGCTTCCTTTTTTTAACAGAGTACCAAAACCTCCACTTGACAAACAGAAGAAACGCGAACCACATATCATGCAAATCTAAGCATTAATGTATTTAAAGCGCACACCCCATCAACATTTCTCTTTTTTCTAGTTACAAATGTATCTATTTCTGCACATTCACGAATACCATGCATTACGCTGCAAGCTCCATCCTTCAATCCTCAACCCCTTTTCCCATTTTGCACTTGGTGTTAGGGTGTCACTTCCACAGTGCAAGCCAAGGTTTACAACGCCAGGTGGCTAGCCCTGCCGAGGTAGTTCATTTGCACCACACACTCGCGCACACACACTTACCTATGTCCAGTTTAGAGTGTCCAGTCC
Source organism: Protopterus annectens (assembly GCF_019279795.1). Classification (NCBI taxonomy): domain Eukaryota; kingdom Metazoa; phylum Chordata; order Ceratodontiformes; family Protopteridae; genus Protopterus; species Protopterus annectens. The sequence continues at coordinate 235,910,799 of NC_056741.1, read as the reverse complement.
GCCTACTGCATATCTTTGGAATGTGGAAGGAAACTGGAGCACCCAGAGGAAACCCATGTGACCACAGAGAGGACATGGAGACTCCACATAGGAGGCACCCCAGCCAAGAATTGAACTGAGGAACCTCTTGCTGTGAGGTGACAATGCTAACCACTGCACCACCGCAACCACCCTACATAACGTACCCCATTACTTTGCAAGATCATTTTAAACTAAGTGCAATACTCTGACAAACAAACTATGTGCTAGCTACATCAAATACGACCATTTGCTTACAAACTAACTGCATATAAATATATACATATTTTCAGTCCTTGCAATAATTTCTAACTGCCCACATTATTTGTTAGATTCAATGACATTCCAGATTTGAAAAAAAATTAACATGACTGTTCACTCTGGAGATCCAATCTCTCTCTTACTGCATTTCTTGCTGTCCTACTGTTTTTCTTTTAGAGATCAGACTTCGACAACATCATCTCTGTACAGAACTTGGCTATCACAGCTCTCTCAGTCAGCCTCTAGTTTCTTGTGGCCTTACCCAGTCTAAATATTCTGGCTGCTCTTCCTTCAGTGTCAACATATCTAACAGAAATGTTTGTGATTCTGCTTATTCAGTTTTCCATCTTCCAAATAGAAAACAAAAAGTTATGTACTAACCATAACGATAGATCTATGTTATCTGTTTCTGTCCTTCTACAAAGTATGGGCCTTGGATCTGACCGTGGATCTGGCTTTGACCACTTCTAAGCTTTGGATCCAGGGTTCAGGCCCCTCTCTCTAATCATAATCCCTTTGTAGGGAGCAAGTTACCTCAGACTGAATGCCCACCATTAAAGGGATTTAAAATTACAAAGGTGATGACAGCCAAACAACTGAGCTGACCTAAATGCTGCCAGTCTGTGAAAAGAGTGAAAGGGACTGAAATGATCTTCAGGGGCCAAGGCAAGTTCAGCTAGAAGCATCTCAGAATAAAATCATGTTAAGAAAATTGTACATGCAAAAAATAAGGAAGGGGATGGTGTGAGGGCAGTTGAAGGACCAAAACTGACAAATCAGAACTATCTTTAAGGTGAGTACACAACTTTCATATCTGGTGTTGTCTTTTACTGGACAGACTTCCCAGCTACTTTCTTACTTGGGTGGCCTTATGGGAGGATATCCCAGATACAGCTTTACCAAAGGAGGCTCCAGATCTGGATGCATATCCACTTTATAGTGTGGTATGAAGGTATGTACCTTGGACGAGGTAGCTGCAGTGCATATGTCATCAACTGGAACATTAGAGAAGAGTGTTGTAGACGAAGCCACAGATTTGGAAGAATGAACTTATGGGGTCAAAGGAAGTGACAATCCTCTTTATTAATAAACAAAGGAAATGCACTGTGATAACCAGCATGAGAGGATTACATTGGACACTGCTTTTCCAAGTTCAGCAGTAGAGAAAGACACAAACAACTGATCAAACTTTTTCATAGGTTCATAGGTAGGTACTAGGCTATCGGCCCAAGGGCCTACGTAAGCCTAGCCAGCAAGATACCATAGCTTACGCCACCCAAGCAAGTTATTTTCCTGTGCCACTGTCCAGCAGAGACACAGAAGTGATCCCCGGGGTGTATTTCCTATTTCCCATCCACTCATCAAGATTTTTCTTGAAGAGTGCTAATGAAAAACTTTGATTGACATAGATGGGTAGCTTGTTCCAGAGTATAGGAAGTCTCTGGGACAGGAATCTATCCCTCCAGCGTGTCCTGTTTATTGTGGTGACAAGGTTTAGGTCCCCAGAGCATGTAGCTTGGAGGGATTGGGATTTCTTTAGGTGTAGCATGCCCAACAGCTCTGGGTTTGACATAGCTTTATATGTTAGGCAGAGATCACCTTGGAGTAGGCGATATGCTACGGAGTAAAGCTGGAGTTTTTTGAGGCGGTCAGTGTAGGGCATTTGTTTGAGGCCAGTAATCCTCTTTGTGAGGTACTTCTGTGGCCTTTCCAGCTGATGCAGATGTCTTGTGAGGTACATTCCAAAAGGGGAGTTGTACTCTATAATGGGTCTAATGAGTGATGAGTAGAGGGGAACAATGACCTCTTTTTTCCTGGATGAGAACCCTTTTATGATGAGGTGTGCCATGTAGAAGGACTTCCTGACTACTGTGGCGATATGACTATCAAAGGAGAGACTACTGTCCACCTGGGTCCCAAGGTCTCTTATCACGCATTCGGTGTTAAGTAGATTGCTGCCTATGTGGTAGTTCATGGGTACAGAGTTTTTACCAAAGGGGATGGTATTGAAAGCCTTGGCGAGGTCAAGATAGGCTGTGTGAACCACCTTACCCTCATCCACGGCTTTGGTGACAGCCTCAAAAAAGTCGATCAGGTTCAGGAGGCATGATCTGCCTTTCACAAATCCGAACTGAATGGGATCCAGTTTTTGGAGGTTACCAATGTCGTACTGCAGTGGTGATGCTCTGGTAGCATTGTCGCCTCACAGTAAGACGTTGTCCTGTTCGATTCTCAGCTAGAGCATCTTGTGTGTGGAGACATGCGTGAATGGGCGTACCTTCACTGAAGGTTGTGCGTCAGGGCCGGCAACTCGGCACGTAAAAATCTACTGCCAATCCTTAGCGGACCAGAGTTCTGCTGTGGCGACCCCTAACCAGGAAAAGCCAAAAGACACAACAACAACCAATGTCTTTTTTTATGAGTTCCATGATGATACATTCCATGGCCTTGCAGATCAGGCTCGTCAGGCTGATAAGTCAATAGTTCCCGGGATCAGTGGTGGCTCCTCCATTGTGGAGTGGGATAACTGTTGCTGTGCGCCATTCAGTGGGCACAAAGCCTGATGCACGGCTATTATTGAACATAGTGCTTAAGTGGGGAGCCAGTTCGTTCTGAAGTTCGTGTAAAACGCAGCCTGGGATGTTGTCCGGTCCCCATGGATTCTGTGTTTTTGGCTTTAGAGAGTGCAGCTTTTACCTGCGTAGTTGTGATTACAGGGACTCTGCATTCTTCCTGTATAGATATGGGCCCTTTAGGGGGTGAGAGGAGGGTAAAGTTAGCACTGAACCGATCTGCCAGGATGTTGCTAATATCAGTTATTTCTGTAATTTTCATGCCTTTGTATTGTAACTCAGAGCAGATCTGGGTGTTGCCATCTAGATTCTTGACATAGCTATAGAATGCTTTGTGGTTGTCCTTGGATTTTGTGGCGATTTTGTTCTCATAGCTAGCTTTGGAGGATCTTATAAGGGATCTCAGCTTCTTACTGAGGCTGACCAGGGAGCTCCTCCACTCATGGGATTTTACTCTCTTTTGCAACAGTTTCTTCCTTCTGTTGTACAGTTTGTTTATGGCAGGGAACCACCAGATTGGCTTCTTTGTTTTGGAGGATAACATCTTCGTTCTGTTTGGGATAGCACGATCCATGCACTCGTGTAAGTGCTTATAGAGTGCATTTGTGTAGGATGCTTTTGGATGTTGACATTTTTAAAAATGTTGATAGTACACTGAGTACCACTGTTTATAGAAAATTTCTCCAATTTGATACTTTATTACATGCCAGCAGTTGCCATCCTCCACAGATTATCCATAACATTCCAAAATCCCAGTTTTTAAGGATACACAGGATCTGTTCAGATGTAGAGGAACAGACTCATCAAGAATCTGTTTTAGTGGATAGTTTCTGTGCTAGAGGTTATATTGTGACCTGGTGGTATTTGTTCGTAAGTCTGTCCAAGGGCCGGATAGATCACAACTGTTAAAATACTAAGAATAAAAACATTACGAACAACCCACTTAAGCTAATTACATACTTTGGTTGCAATACCCCTTTTTTAAAATCATTACAGGGCTACACTATTGACTGATAAAGTATTGTGTAAATTATTGCCATCTAGATGTTAGTTTTCTTATCGAAGAGGTAGGTGATTGGAAGGGTGGTTCAGCTATTACAAAAGGAACATTATGTACAAGCAGGAAGACAGACAGACTATGGTAGATGGTACTTTGCTGCGGGGTTGCCAGCCTTGTGGACATTGTTCCATGTGCAAATTTGTCTGCAAAACTAAGCAATTCACGTCCAAAATACATCTAAAGTGTTTGATATTATGTTTGCTAACTGTAGCTCTGACTGGGTGATTTACCTAGCCACTTGTACTTGTTCTGCTTTTTACTTTGGGCAAACTTCATGACCTTTTAAATTGCAAATATCTCAACATTTGAGTGATATTAGCAATAATCGTGTTTCTAATGCTCTTTGTAAAAAAAAATACTACTGCCAAATTTATGTTTGTGGTCGCTGAAAGAGTTACTTTTGCTAGGTCCAATAAATGGATGGCATGATATTTTGAACAAAAAAGAAAAATTGTGGATTATTAGACTAGGTGGATTGTTTCTACCGGGTCTTAATGAGCAATTGTGAATTAACCAATGATAGCTTATTATATAAATTTTACTTGTGTATTTAAACTAGTGGAATTCTGTTATGGATGTAACGCTGAGGAAGGCATTTTTGCCAAAACCGGTCTGTTATTTTTACAGTGTGTTATGCTGTATTGTAATTATAGTATGTATTACACTGGAATTACATAATTTCCTTTACTGGCTCTGTGTGCTGGCCATTTTTGGTGTTTACTTTATACTATTTTGGCGTTTGCACTTTGATGTACCTGCAGGGGAGTTGGTGGCATATTATTTTCACCCACATGGAAAGACGATATTGCGGCTAACTGTACCTTGACTGTGGAATAGCTGGCACTACATTGGAAAAAGTGCGCCAGGAAGTCCAAAACTGGTGGAAAAGGGACTGAGAATGGATTGATATATTTTTAATTTCCCAAACAGAAAGCCTTTTCCATATGGTCTTAAAAATTTTCCAAGTCAAAGGTTTTTGGGAAGAAGACAAAACGTGGACAAATGAAGATGAAAACCTGGAATTAACCTATCATTGGAAATGGAGAAACCATGCAGTCAGTTTGAAGGAGTGAAAGTTCAGGTGACACACAAGATCTGGGCCAGAGCCCAGCACCCAAGGAGGTGGACTAGATGAGGCCAGAGGAAGGGAAACCAGACTTGCCGAGTCCAATAACAGGCTATAAGGATTACTGTGACCCTCACTGCAGATGCCTTCTAAAGAAACTTTGCAATCAGGATAGTCGGAGGAAAGGCACAAAGGAGTCCCACGGCCAAGGGTGTGTTAAAGCATCTCTGGGTGACTCCCTTGTTTGGGAACTAGAGTGAAGAACTTGCTGCATTTGGTATTGTAGGAAGTGAAGATGTTGCAACAAGGTTGGCCCCAACAGACGAAAATCTGCTCCATTATTAATGGACTGAGGGACCACTTCTGAAGGCACAGGACAGACCTGTTCAACCTGTCTGTAAGAATATTTGATTTCCCTGCAATATGCATTCCTATTAGAAAGCAAAGTGAAGATATCTCCAACTGCCACACACTCATAGCCTCCTGACATAAGGGATAAGATCTGGTTCCTCCATATTTGTTGATGTACCAAACAACTGCCATGCTGCCTGTCTGAATAAATATCACACCCCAAAGGAAGAGAGTCCTGAAAGGCCTGAAATGCTAGGAGGACTGCTATTATTTCCAGTATACTGATGTGAAGACTGACTTCCATTTGAGACCATGTGCCTTGGACTGTCTTTCACAGATAATGGCCCTCCATCCCAGTTGGGAAGCATCCATGGTCACTGTGACTTGGGGGAAGGAAGGAAGAATGAAAGGATGTCTCTGTAGAACATGTGGAGATTCTCGCCACCACTGTATGTGAGCTCTGCAAATGTTTGTCAGAATCACTAGAAAAGACATGGGTTTTTTCTTGAACTGTCAGAATACACTGAAGAACCAGCACATAGAAACTGGCTAGTGGCACTGATGTAATGGAGGCTACCATGGAACCTAGAAGGTGAAGAATTAGTCTTGCTGGGGGCTTCTGGTGAGATAAGACTTCTTCTGTCTGTTGGTGAAGAGATGTAATTCTTGTTTGGGGAAGTTTTGCTATCTGAAGTCCTGTGTCCACAAATGCTCTGATGAACTCTAGAGACTGGACTGGCTGTAGTTTGGATTGTTCTAGATTCTCTGTAATCCCACAGTCTATGCATAGTTGGAGCAAGGAGTTGCTGGCTTGAACAAGTAGATTGCTGGAAGGGGTGGTAATGAGCCAGTCCAAATACGGGAATACACAGAAACCCAGCAGTCATAGATGAGTTGCCACTACTGTCATATACTTGGTAAACACCCAGGAGGAGTTGTGGTGAGGCCAAAGGGCAGAGTTCTGAACTGGCAATGACTGGCACCCAGCTCAAGTGAAAGTACTTCCTGAAGCTATCTTTATGTGGTAGTATGCCCCACGAAAGATCTAATTAGCAGATCCAGTCATTCTCGTTTCAGTAACTGAAGAATGGACTGAACCATGACTATCTGGAATTTTTTTTTGCTTCGCAAACCTGTTCAAGTCACTTGGGTCTAAAAATAGAAGTTATGTACTCAACATAACGTTCCATCTGAGTAGTTATACTTCATTTTTCCACAACCTGTGGGTATACGGATCCATATCGGATCCGAGCCAGCAACTTATTTTTCTAGCATCTTCTCCAAGCTCCGAACTCCTGCCCCTACCCATAACGCACCACCATCTCCTGCCTTCCCTCAGATTGAGTTTGCTGCAACTATACACATTAGCAACTCAGCCCAAAGAACCCAACATACTTATGGATATGATAAGGTCAGGGGGACGGAGGGAGGGAAGGTTGCAGAAAAATGAAGTATAACTAGTCAGATGGAACGTTATGGTGAGTACATAACTTCTCTATCTGAAGTAGTTAACTTCATTTTATCTGCAACCTGTGGGACAGAGTCCCCAGCTACTTAAATCCTGGGAGGCCCTCATGGAAGGATATTCCTGAGCACCGCAGAGCCAAAGGATGCTCTTCTTCTGGAAATCAGGTCTAATTTATAATGAGAAATAAAGGTATGTGGATTTGCCCGAGTTACTGCTGCACAAATGTCATCCAAAGAAACCCTAGACCAAAAGGCAGCAGAAGTCGCCATGGACCTGGTAGAGTGAGCTTTAATTATACCAGGAGGAGATGAACCTTTTGCTTTGTAAACATACGAAATGCAACCAGTGATCCATCTCACTAAGGAAACCTTGGAAATGGCCTTTCCCAAAAAAGGTTTGGAAAAGGAAACGAACAATTGGTTGGACTTGCGGAATAACTTTGTTCTATGAAGATAGAAACTAAGTTGTCTATGAACATCTAACAAGTGAAGTTTATATTCACCCTTGTTTTGGGAATTGGGAAAGAAAACGGGTAGATTAAATGACTGGTTTATGTTTGATTTAGAAGCCACTTTGGGTAAGAATGAAGGATTGTTACGCAGAGATACCCTATCCTTATGGAAGACCAAATAAAGAGGCATGGCAGACAAAGCCTGAAGCTCAGAAACCCTCCTGGCTGATGTAATGGCCACTAGAAAGGCTGTCTTCCAAGACAAAAATTTTAGATCCACTGAAGCTGCAGGTTCAAAGGAGGGAGCCACCAATGCCTAGAGGACGAAGGTAAGGTCCCAAGGAGGCACCAAATCTTTAACAGGAGGACACAAAAGAAAAGTGCCCTTAAGAAAAGCCTTACACAGCCTAGAAGAAGCTAAGGCGATGTTACCTTTCCCAACATGAAAATTAGAAATGGCTGCCAACTGTACTTTCACCGTGGAGAAGCTAGCTCCTTGCTGAAAGATACTAGTCAAACACCACCGGAACAGGGGCTGTAAAAGGATCCAGGTTCCTGTGAGAGGCCCAAATGGAGAAACGCTTCCATTTACTGCAATAAACTTTCCTAGTGGAAGCTTTAAGAGAGGCCACTAGTATAGATTTTACAGGGTATGAAAGACCAGGAGTCCTGGCAATCAATGGAACTGGAGCAACCAAGCTGTCAGCTTGAGGCTGTCCAGGTTGGGCAGGCAGGCACCCCAAGGATGAGAGATTAGATCCGGGCAGAAATCCAGAATCCACTGAGGAGCTAGAATATGAGACCAAAGGAAGGGAAACCAAACTTGGCGAGGCCAGAATGGGGCAATGAGGATCACTTTGTACCCCAGTCGGCAAGCTTTCTGAAGAAACTTCGGAATGAGTGGTAACGGAGGGTAAGCATACAGAAGCCCGGGGGGCCAAACATGGACTAAAGCGTCTCTGGGGGCATCCCCTGGGGAAGGAATCAGAGTGAAGAACTCGCTGCACTTCGCATTGGAAGGAGATGTGAAGAGATTGCATCAAGGCTGTCCCCATGCAGGGAATATCTCCTCCGCTACTGACTGTTTCAGAGACCACTCGTACGGCATCAGAATAGCCCGACTCAATCTGTCCGCTAAAATGTTGGAGTGTCCCGGGATGTGCGTTGCAATCAGAAACCGACTGGTGGAAGTCACCCACTCCCACACTCTCATGGCCTCGTGACACAGGGGATAGGATCTGGTTCCCCCTTGCTTGTTGACATAACAGACAACAGACATGTTGTCTGACTGAATTGCAGTCATTCCGAGAGGGAGGACAGTGTGAAAGGCTTTCAACGCTAAAAGCACTGCCCTCATCTCTAGGACATTTATGTGCAACTTGGTCCCTGTCTGGGACGACCTGCCTTGGACTGTCCTTCCCAAACAGTGCCCCCCCCCCCCACCCGAGTTGGGAGGCATCTGTGGTCACTGTGGCTTGGACTGGGGATGACACGAAGTGGCATCCTGCTGCAAACTCTGGTGAACTTAGCCAACAAAGGAGGGACGTCCTGCAGGTGTGACTGATCCTGTTCAGAAAATCCATGGGCAGGTCTAGCCAAGACCATTGGGCCGCCAGAGTCCATTGAAGAACCTGCATATGAAGGCGTGCACAAGGAAGAATAGATATAGAGGCAGCCATGGAGCCCAGAGCCCAGAGAACATCGCTCGCCTTTGGAAATTTGAGGTTCACTATTTGAGCTATGTGACACCTGAGATGTAAGTAGCATTTTAACAGGAGTGTGTACACTTTTTATATCCACTGTACCTGTGCTGGCTACTCTATACATACCCTCTGAGACATTAAAGATGAGGTGCATAGAGGCTTTAGATAGCAACTATAAAGTAGCCATCTGTGAATCATGGGATTTTCTTTGATCCACATACAGGTCCCTGGAAGATATTTGGCAATCTCCTTTGTCAAATACCTCTGGAAACAAGTAACATGCACCAAGTAATTAAGCTCTCAGGAAAAAAGTGGATGAGGCATAGACACACTTCCCTAATCTGTTCAACGCACACAATTCCCTATTTGGTGATGGACTTTCTTCCGCAAGCTCCATTTTAGTGGTTGCCAGCACTATCATAGAATCTACAGTAGGACCCTTCCACCAATGGGAATGGTCCTTGAGAACAAACAAAAACCTATCAGTTTTTTGGGACTAGATTCAGCTGTGTCTGGTTCTTTCCACACCCGGGAGGACATCCAGTCTACAATTTTGTTGGCCAGACAGGCAACTCAAGACAAAGATGAGCCAAAACCGAAAGCCTCAAGAAAACTGATTCCTCTGGAGAAGGCAACTGAGAGGATCAACCACCTTTCCGTATAAGAATTCTGAGAATGTCTCCGAATGAGATGTCCTCAAGGGGGGAATCTGAGAGAACCTTCTCCCCTCATCAAAATCAGTGTTGGTGGTGCTTCACAAGGAGTGAGAAAGAGACAAAGAGAGAGAGACAGGACAATAGAGGGGTAGAGAACAAGCATAACTGCTAAACAGGAGGAGTACAAATAATTAGTCCAAACGACACATTCTTATCTATTAAGACAAGTTCAAACAGTTATGCCGGCAAATGAAATTGAAGCTAGCTTGCTTCCTACAGAGGGATTATAGGTAGGGGAGGAGCCTGAGCACTGGATCCAAATCTTAGAACTGGCCGAAGTCAGATTAGAGGTTGGATCTGAGACCAGTATGTTGAGGAACGGATGGAAAAGACAACATCAGAGCCTTGGTTCAGCTGCTTAATCAATACATTCAGCTTAAGTTAGTCAATTTTTAAGTGACTTCTGTATTCTTACACTGCATTTCTCAAGGATTTGCCATCTCAGTTGGCTGTGAAATTAAAGTTATTTACTTATTAAAATGATAAATCCATGTTGTCTGATTTTCGTCCAGTTCAACATATGCGTTGTCGGATCTGAGTGGATCCAACCTCTGCACCAATTTTGAAGCTTCCAGGATTGCAGGTCTCAACTCTGACTTCTCCCCTACCCATAATTCTTTCAGCTCCAACCTAGTACCTCAGATTGAATTTGCCCCTTACAGTACAACGAGATTTAACTATGACATATATTTGAATATAAAAAAACAATAACAGTGAAGGAGATAGGGAAAACAATTAGATGACACTGTTCGCAGAAAAGGTATAAAGTAGCAGTCACTCGGTCATCTTGAAGCCATGTGTGTCAATTTGGTAGAGGGGTATGAGGGATGGTGATTGAAGCAGATGAAAATCAGACAACATGGATCTATCGTTATGGTAAGTACATAACTTTCATATTCATTGTTGTCTATTTTCATCCAATTCAGCATATGAACATATGAGACAGATTCCCAAGCTGTCTTTCTGGATGGTGTCTACGAAGGACATTCCTAAGGATCATAGGAAGTTACTAGGCTAATGGCCCTAGGGTCCTTACAAGCCTAGCCAAGTTCTACCCTTATTTCCACAATCAGTACCTACTGCCCCTGTCCAAAAGGGACACAGGTGGAACCCCCAAGGTGAATAAGAAGTTATGTACTCACCATAACGTTCCATCTGAGTAGGTAGCTTCATTTGTCTGCAACCTGTGGGTCTTGGATCCGATATCGGATCCGAGCCGGCAACTTGTTTCAAGCTAATGGATCCGAGCTCCTAGCTCCTCCCCTCACCCATAATCCCCTGTCAATCCTCCATGACCTCAGATCGAGTTTGCCCCTCAATATGTACCCAAAAAGGGTATTCCAACTAACATAGATCCGCTGAAGGCCAGGGGGAAGGAGGGGGGGATGGTTGCAGACAAATGAAGCTACCTACTCAGATGGAACGTTATGGTGAGTACATAACTTCTTAATCTGAAGTAGGAACTTCATTTGTCAGCAACCTGTGGGACAGAGTCCCCAGCTACCTGAATCTTGGGTGGCCATCATGGAAGGATATTGCGGAGCACCGCAGAGCCAAAGGATACTCTCCCTCTAAAAATCACGTCCAGTTTGTAGTGGTTAATAAAGGTATGAGATGAGGCCCAAGTGGCTGCCGAACAAATATCATCCAATGGAACTCTAGATTTGAAGGACGCAGAAGTAGGAACGAGTGGAATGTGCACGAACTCCTTCAGGTGCGGGTCTCCCAGAGGCCTGGTACGCTAATAGGATACATTGTGAAATCCAGCGTGATAAAGATACTTTTGATATTGCTTTCCACAAATTAAATTTGGCAAAGGAAACGAACAGCTGGTCGGATTGTCTATGACCAGCTGTTCTATGAGTATAAAAACGTAGCTGCCTATGAACATCTAAAGAGTGCAGCTTGTACTCTCCTTTATTCTGATATTTAGGGAAGAAAACCGGTAAATTTATGGATTGATTTATATTGGTTTCTGATGCTATTTTGGGAAGGAAAGAGGGATTGATCCTGAGGTATACTCTGTCTGGATGAAAGATCAAATAAGGAGGCTTCACAGAAAGAGCTTGAAGCTCTGAAACTCTTTTCGCAGAAGTAATGGCTACAAGGAATGCTGTATTCCAGGACAAGTATTTGAGATCTACTGAAGCAGCAGGTTCAAAAGGTGGAGCAGTCAAGGCTTGAAGAACTAGTGAAAGATCCCAAGGTGGTTACGGCTTCTTTTATAGGGGGTCTAAGCAAAAAAGTGCCCTTGAGAAAGGTTTTACACAACTTGGCCGACATCAAGGGCCCTGTGTCATGTCCCACATGGTAATGGGAGATGGCAGGCAATTGCACTTTGACAGTTGAGCAACTAGCGCCTTCCTGAAAAAGTTCGGTTAGGAAGTCTAATATGGATGGGAGAGAAGCCGTAAAGGGATCTAGATTATGATGCTCCGCCCAGATGGAGAAACGTTTCCATTTACTGCGGTACACTTTCCTGGTGGAGGGCTTATGCGCTGCCACAAGGATGGCTTTGACTGGTGAAGAGATACCGGGAGTCCTAACTAGGAGTGGAACTGGAGCAACCAAGCTGTCAGCTTCAGATTGTCCAGATTTGGGGTCGGTAAGTCCGACGGATGGGAGATTAGATCCGGACTGGGATCCAGAATCCAAGGAGGATTCACTAGGTGAGACCACAGGTAAGGGAACCAAATTTGCCGAGGCCAGAATGGGGCAATGAGGATCATCCTGCTCCCCAACCGCGAGGCTTTCTGTAAGAGTTGCAGCATCAGGGGTAGAGGAGGATAGGCATAAAGTAGACCGGGTGGCCAAGCATGCACCAGAGCGTCTCTTGGAGTTTCCCCGAGGGGGAATCAGTGAGAAGAAATTGCTGCATTTGGTGTTTGAGGGAGAGGCAAAAAGATTGCAGCAGGGTTGCCCCCATATTGCGAATATCTGCTTCGCTACTAGTGGGTTGAGAGACCACTCGTACAGGGTACAAAGGGTGCGACTGAGTTTGTCCGCTAGGATGTTGGTCCGCCCCGGAATGTGCATTGCAATCAGAAAGAGGTTGGTGGAGATCGCCCATTCCCACATTCTCATGGCTTTGCCGCATAGAGGGTAAGACCTGGTCCCCCCCTGTTTGTTGATGTACCAGACAACCGACATGTTGTCCGACTGAATTGCAATCGTTCCTATGGGGAGGAGATTCTGAAGTGCTTGCAACGCGTACAGCACCGCTCTCATCTCCAGAAAGTTGATATGCAGGGAGGTCTCTGCATCGTTCCACGTGCCTTGGACCATCCTGCCTGAATAATGCCCCCCACCCGAGGCGGGAGGCGTCCGTGGTCACCGTGGCGAGAGGGGGAGAGGTGCAGAAGGGTCGGCTCATATGGAGGTCCGGAGAATGGAGCCACCATAATAGAGCCCTCCTGCAAGCCTTGCCCTTGTTGGGGCAGTCAGGAGCCAGTCGTCCAGGTACGGAAAGACCTGTATTCCCTGGAGTCTCAGGTGGGCCGCAATCACTGCTAATACCTTGGTGAACACCCTGGGGGCTGTGGTGAGGCCAAAGGGAAGGACCCTGAACTGGTAGTGACTGGCTCCCAGCCGGAAGTGGAGGAACCTCCTGGATAGTCTGTCCATTAGAATGTGGTAGTACGCATCCTTGAGGTCTATAGAGCACATCCAATGGTTCTCCCTTAGAAGGGGGAGAATAGATTGAAGAGTGATCATTCGGAATTTTTCCTTGGTTACCGACAGGTTCAAGCAGGACAGGTCTAAAATCGGTCTCAAGTCCCCCGTCTTTTTTGGCACCAAAAAGAACCTGGAGTAGAACCCTAATCCGAGCTGGTCTTGGGGGATGGGCTGGATGGCTCTTTTTCTTAGCAGCTGCTGAATTTCTGCGGCTGCAGCCTCCCTCTGATCGGGTGGTACATCGGGGAGGTTCTTGAATTTGGGGACATGATGTAATGGTATTTTGTACCCTCTGGATACAATTTGAAGCACCCAGCGGTCTGTTGTGATGGACTCCCATGCCGCTGGGTGCTCCGAGAAGCGCCCCCCAGACTGCCTCCAGAGTGGAGCAGTCGGGCAACCCTTCAGCTCTGCTGCGTGGGCCGGTCAGAGAAAGGTTCTCTGGACCTGAAGTTTCTCGGAGCCCCTCTGCCCCTGGGGCGGCGTCCTCCCTGTCCTCCACTGCCACGGAAGGACTGGTTGTCCGGAGCAGGTTGGGAATGTTGCGATTTCCGGAACCACATCTTCTTCTGACCCTTTTGGTTCTTCGAAAAGGACCACTGGGGCGCAGAGAAGCGGACTCCGACGGCAGACAACGTCTTCCCATCCTTCTCACTCTGGACAAGTGTCTCGCGAACCGTTTTGCCAAACAGGGCAGAACCATCGAAAGGGGCGTTCGCAAAAGACACTTTAAAAGGCTCCGCAAAGCCACAATGATGGTGCCGGGCCTGATGTCTCATGACTAGGCTCACTCTGCTAGCCCTAGCGGCTCCCTCGGTGGCGTGGGACAATAGCCGCATAGAGGTATTTGAAATGGATCTCAGAGTGGCCATTCGGGTGGAGTACAATTGTTTATCTTCTGCCGACACGGACTCAGGGGGGGAGGCAGCGTATTCTTTGATAAGATCCCGCTGCATCCTGATGACATGTGCCATATAGTTCAGAGACCTTACCGAGAAGGTCGCTGAACTAAAAACTCGCTTCCCTAAGCGGTCCATTGAGCGGGACTCCTTGCTCTGTGGATGGACTGAGGGGTTCTCCTGGGCAAGTTCCCCCTCTTTGTGGCTGCCGCCGTCAACATAGCATCTACGGGTGGACCCTTGCTCCAGTGCGACCGGTCTGAAGGGGGGGGCTTAGTATCCCGTCCGGGCGTTTGGGTATTGGCTCCACGGTGTCCGGGTCCTTCCATGCTCTGGTGGTAATAAGGTCCACTAAGGGGTCGGCCGGAGGGGACACCCAAGAGGTAGACGGGCCTGCTTCGAATGCCTCCAGAAACACGGACTCGTCGGAGGAAGACTTGGGGGCAGACCACCCACCTCTGATCCTCAGCATCTCCATGATGTCACCAAAGGAGACATCCTCAGGGGGTGATCTTGGGGAACCTTCCCCTTCATCCAAGTCCGTGTCCTCAGTTAAGGACTCAGGGGAGTCCACGTGCCTCCTCTTGCACTTATGCTTGCGGGGCACTTCCTCGGGGGGGCTGTCCGAGGAGGCCTCGCCAGCAACATCCTGTTCCAATGGAACTACCTGGGACACTGAAGCAGGCTGTACCTTTGGCCGGGTGATGGAAGCCTGGCCCAGCAGAGAGGGAGTGCAGGGTGGAGCCGAGACAAGGGCCGGAGGTCCGGATGCCCTCAACAGAGCCCTCTCCACTACATCGAAGGCCGAGGGGGAACCACTCTCTCTGGGCTCCGAGAGTCGGCTCCCACTCGGATCTGATGAAGGGATCGGAACCGGCGCCGAGACCATCGGAAAGGACCAGTGCGCTCCGACCTGGATGGAGCCGAAGGCACACTGAATCCCTCGGATCCGAAGCTCGGACCACGGCTCCAAGAGGTCGAATCCGACAGGCTCAAGGACAGGGTCAGATCCGAAGTACCAAGTACTGTCGGCGCCGACCCAGCCCCGGCTCCAACGCTGCTCGGCTCTGAACGCTCCGAACCCGGGTAGCGGGTCGGAGAATGAGCAATTGGATGGAAAAAAGGTGTCGAGCTCCCCCCCCCGAGGGGGGGGGGGCAAGAGTACTCCCATCTGCAGCTGGGCCTGGATGAATCTTCGCATCATCCGGTCCAAGTCTGCATCAGACATGCTGAACACTGATCTCGAAGAGGCCACCGAGGCAGGCCTGGAATGCCGCCTCGATGACCTCGATGGAGATCGGGCCTCCTCCTCCTCGGGCCCTGGGGAGAAACAAGGGGATCGGAGCTGAGGAGGAGGAGACCTAGAAGCAGTGGAGGGAGAAGCCCACTTAGCTGGCAGGGCCGAAGCAGAGGCCTCGGCCCGCCGCTTGTGGTGCTTCTCCCTCCGTTTCTCCCTCCTAGCCTCCCTGTCCTCCAGCGCTTTAGTGGGAGTTTGAGTCCCGGCCGAAGGAAGGGGGGCAGGAGTGGCAACAACCACAGCCTGTGGTAGTGCCACGGGAGCAACGGAGGCTGGAGCCGAGTCCGGGGGCAAAAGTCCCGCCAGGACCAGCTTTGACCTCCACTCTTTCAGTGCCCTGGGGTTGAACGCTGCACAAATGGTACAGCCTGAGGTGAGGTGTTCAACCCCAAGGCACCAAACTCACCGAGTGTGGCCATCAGCCGGGGAGAGCTTATGGCCACACTCGGTACATTTAGAAAAAATGGCTTTTGGGGCCTCAGCCATACTTAAAGAAAAAAGGTAGTGCTACACAAACACACAGGCCCCAAAAACACAACACACACACTCACTAACGACCAGCGAAGGGAGGGAAAAAACTAAGTAAAAGAAATATTTTTTACACTACAGGATACCCAACTCTTACACACTTTATTTTTTTAAAAAAAGGAAGAGAATTTGACAGAAAAACACACTTAACTCACGATTTACTTCTTGAGCTCAATGGAATCCAGCTATCCACAAGCGCGGCAAACTAGATCTGAGGTCATGGAGGGTTGGCAGGGGATTATGGGTGAAGGGAGGAGCTAGGAGCTCGGATCCATTAGCTTGAAACAAGTTGCCGGCTCAGATCCGATATCGGATCCAAGACCCACAGGTTGCTGACAAATGAAGTTCCTACTTCAGATTTTATGGTTACCCATCCAGTCGTCCACACTGCGTTTGAAGAGGGTCAATGAGGTGCTCTGTTTGACATGAAGTGGGAGTCTGTTCCAAAGGAGTTGTTACCTCTGGGAGACCAATCTGTCCCTCAAGCAGGTTTTATTAATGTCACATGCCAGGTTAAGGTCTTTACAGTGAGTAACTCGTGCACCATTTGACTTACAGAGATGCAGCATTTCCAATAAAGCAGCGTCACAGACTGCCTTGCATGCAAGGCAGAAATGACCACTGAGTAGTCTGTATGAAACAGAATAAATTAACAGCGCTTTCAGATGATCCACATAGGACAGAAGCTAAAGACTTAGAATTTTCCTTATAAGGAACCTTTGTGGTCTCTCCAATTGCTGCAGGTGCTTGGAAAAGTGCATACCAAAAGGGGCGTTGTACTCAATTATTGGCATGAAGAAGGAAGAGTACAGGGAGGTTATAACTTTTTTTCTTCTGGAGGCAATGCCCTTCCTTATGAGATGAGCAATATAAAATGCCCTTCTTACCACTGTGGAGACATGGTGGTGAAAGGTGAGGTAGCTGTCAACCTGTGTGCCCAGGTCACTCTCCACTGAGTGCGTACTTAAGGTATTGCTACTGATGTGATAATTAGCAGGAACATCACCCTTACAGAAAGGGATGACAATACATTTTTTGCATTGAGTTTAAGGCCATGACTTTGGCACCAATCATTTGTTTAAGATCCTCTTATAGGATGTTGACATCATTTGGAAATTCTGACTGCTCCCAGTTTGCAGACTTTGTCAGCTACAGACCTTTAGTTTTAGCTTGTACTTCAGAGAAATAGATTCCAAACAGTAGAGGTCCCAGGACTGATGCCTGTGGAATACCACTGGTTACAAGTCTGCTGTTGGAGGTGGATTCCCCTATTTTGATTATAAACTAATTAGTGACCCATCTAACGATATAAGGGTTGACACCTAGCTGGGTGAGTTTGTCAATGATACCTGACAATGTAAAATGCCTTGACTAAGTCTAGGTAGGCTGCATGCACAGATTTCCCCTCATCCAGGGCCTTGTTGACTGTCTCAAAGAAGTCCACCAGGTTTAACAGACATGATCTCCATTTGACAAATCCAAACTGAGTAAAGTCAAGTGTTTGGAGATTACCTATATTTTTACTGATAAGGTCCATGATGATTTGCTACATGGCCTTGCCAATAAGGCTAGTTAGGCTAATAGGTCTATAGTCCCCAGGGTCAGTGGAAGCACCACCTTTGTGCAAGGAAATAACGGTGGCCGTTTTCCATTCAGCTGGGATGAAGCCAGTACTTAGACTATGAATAGAAAGAGTACCCAATGGTGTTGCTAATTTTTGTTGGAGCCCATTAGGGATGCAGTCTGGGATGTTATCAGATCCCATAGATGCTGTGTTCCTTGCCTTAAAGAAGGCGTTCATGACCTGCTCCTTAGACACAGATGGTAGGGGAGAGGTGGAAGGATGTCATGGGGTATGTGTGATGGGGACAGGGGAGTCTTGTTTTCACACAACCTATCAGTCAACAGGTTAGCTATGTCCACAGGCTCTGTATATGTGGTATCATTAATTACCATTTCACCACAAATCTAGACCTTTCCTTTTAGGTTATAGATTAAACTAAAGAACACCTTATTGTTGTCTTTATCTGAGGAAGCTAATTTGGATTCACAGTCTGCTTTGGAAGACTTCACAAGAAGTCTTCTTTGCTTATTTAAGCTGATGAGGGAGTGTTTCCAGTTTAGGGCTAGTTCCCTCTTACTCTTAGACAGCAATTTCGTCCTATTACTATAAAGCCTGTTAATGGCAGTTGTCCACCAGGCAGGTTTGGTCTTCCTTGAGTAGCTTGTTATGGTCCTATCAGGTACAGCTGAGTCAATGCAGTTATACAGGTGTTTGTATAAAGCACTGGTGTAGAACTCTGCATAGTTGCTGGTTCCAGCTGAGGGGAGAGGTGCAGAAAAGCTATTTATACCATCTCGTAAGAGGTTATAATCTGTTTTGGAGAAGTTTTTTAGTTTAGTTGCTGCTGGTGGGGGGGGGGGCAGGTGTAATAGTTACTTCAAATGAGAGTGATTTATGGTCAGATCTCACCAGGGAAGACTTCACATTGGGGGTGCGACAGTGGTCCCCATATTGGTAAGCATCAGATCCAGAATGTTGGCACCCCTTGAGATGGTGTCAACCATCTGGTCCAGGGTATTGGAGTTAATGATGTTGAGGAACCTTTGGGCAAGTGAGTTTGAGCACGAGTAATTTACCCAGTCAATGGATGGGTAGTTAAAGTCACCCAAAACCATGACATTCAGATGTATCTTGATAGACTCAAGTAGATGATTTATGAAGGGGATCCTGTAGCTGGAATGACTTGAATAGGTGTCCTACCAACAGTTAATTGCATCTGAAGTATCTCCAGGGAATCATGCTGTTTGACCAGTCTGGAGGTGTATTTATCTTTAATGAAAATTGATACATCACCTCCTTTAGTTTTCACACCTTCAGTTTGTGGTCTGAATGTGCAGAAGGAGGTGTAATCCGGTATGGCTGGGGTGCTCTCCACAGCTTTGAACCAGGTCTCCAAGACTGCACAAATATCTGCATCTTCCAAGGTGAGTACTGTTTCCTGTTAAGACTCCTTGTGTTTAGCAGCATAACCATGAAGATGTTTTTAGATGGAGTTTTTATGTCGAGAATTTTGTCCTTGAAACACTGCCTAAAAAGGCACTATGGGGGTGGCAAGAGCCTTAGCCAGTAACCGAAATCCCAGGGGTGACAGATGAAGACCATCTCTGGCAAAGCACTGAGGTTTGTCAGTCATATCTTCCCAGGCTGACAGATACTGGACCCCCTTAGAATGACACCAGAAACTAAGCCAATTATTGAAGTCATTAATTTTCTGTTTGTATTGAGGCATCATCCTAGGTGAAGGTAAAATGCTGCTTAATGCTAGGGAAATACCTGCCTGAGACATACAGTCCGAAAACTCAGTCATGTCTCTCTTCATATAGTCCAGAGAGGTACATCTCAAGTCGTTCACACCAACATGGACTATGACAGAGTTATAACAGTACATGCTGTTGAGACACTTGATTGCATGTGTGATATGGTGCATCCTGGCACCTGACAGACAGCTGAATGTGACCTTTTCCTTATCCAGCCTGGTGAGAGGGACATCTGCATATCTCAAGATGGAATCAACTACGACTAATATGTTTGGTTTTGTGGTTTGCCTTAAAGGCTTGACGGGTGAGACACTGTTACATGAGCTATTATGCGTATTGTGTTCTGCAGAGGACGTATTGTGTATAGCATGCTTGTGCTTGTGTTTGGGAGACCTCTGGTGTTTAGGCATGTTTCTGGTGAGGACCTCCATATACGTAGGTACGTGTGATATGGGTTAAAGTGGAGTAGGAGGTGAGGTGTGCATGCTAATAACCCGCTCATTGTCATATGTACTAGCTGGTGTGTAAGACAGCATGGATTCAAGGTTCTTAATATAGCTCCATTTCTCACATGTTGAGTTTGTGTGGACTAGGAGTACAGTGTTGTCAGGGAACATGAGGCAGTTGCTACACTGCCTAAGGATGCCCATGTCGACCAAGCTGGCTGGGGAAACTGTGGGAAATTGTCCTTCCATAGTGTTAGGTAAATTTATAAGGTCAGGAAAAGAGATTGCACTTAGGAAAGGTTATACTTAGGAATGGCTAGTGGGTGAGAGGTGTGTTGGTACCTCTGAGGCTAGGCTTAGTATTGCACCTGATAGTACAGCAGGGTCACAAAAAACCTCTGGAGGACCACAAGCTAAGTGCTAAGGGGAAAGTTTAACAAGATAAATATTTGCGTCTAAACCACCTAGTGGAATTAGGATCGTGGAACTAAGGAAGAGCGAGCATTGGATTGTACATCCAACTTATAGTGAGACACAAAGGTGTGGACTGTGGACCAAACTGCTGCTGCATGAATGTCATTGAAGGGAAGTCTCTTAGAAAAAGCCATTGATGTGGCTATTGCTCTTGTAGAATGAGCCTTTGGTTTAGATTGTCTATAAGAAAGGCTTGCCATTACAAAACAAATACAGTCTGACAACCATCATGAGAGTGTAATTTTGGCAACAACTCTACTATGTTTTGGATTTGAGAAAGCATTAAACAGTTGATTAAATTTCTGGAATTGTTTTGTCCAATGAAGATAGAACCTGAGTTGACGAACATCTAGCATGTGCAAAGCGTATTTTCCTCTGAGAATCTGCAGAAAAGTACTGGTTAAGGTACAGACTGATTTAAGTTTGTTTTGGATGCCATATTTGGAGGAAAGATACATTAGTTCTGAGAGAAACGTCTGTCGGGCCTTTGGCACCAGACATCTCAGTTCTGAGATCAGCCTCGGGACCAGGTTCATCAGTGTGGAGGGTACTCTCTCATCTTCGGATTCAGAGAAGCCATTGGTTCTGATAGTGGATTCAACCTTCAAGGCTTTTGAAAAGGTTTTGGGCATACCCATCTAAATTAGTTTCACCTAAACACCCAATAATTCTTGCTGCTGCTGCTTCTAATCATTCTGCCAGACAGGGACAGTCAGGACCTCAGGCTTCTGAAACCACAAGTTATGTTAGCTCTCAGTCTGATTCTGAACCCTCTTACCTCCCAAAAGAACTGGTTCATAAGCAGACATGCAAGCGAAGCACAGACTCCTTTCTGGAGTTGTTCGCTGAGGATACAGACTTGGACGAAGGTGAGGGGTCTCCCTCTGAATATGTTGTGTTTGGTGAAATCCTTGAGCTTATGAAACAGAGAGGGGGGTGGTGCACTGAAGATCCCTCAACAGATGAATCTGTATTTCTGGAAGCCTTCAGTTCCAGCTAAACATCATCCTGGGGGGTACCACCCATTGATCCTCTTATCAATTTCCTGGCTCAACGGGCTTAGAAGGAATTTGACATGGTGAAGTTGATACCCAAGAAGCCAGACAGGATTTTAGCAGCTCCGAAGGGCAGGAAACATTGGAGCAAAAGTCCACCAGTGATGTTATGTTTGTAGCAGCAGCCACAAAAAAGGAATTATCTGAGGAAAGTTCCTCTGTCTGGACAGGTTTGGGAAATGGACTTAATCATCAGCAATATTTGCAATTAGATCACTGAATTGCTTGGCTCATGTCATCAGATTCAAGAGAGACTTGACTAAGGACTCTCCAAGCCTCTCTCCAGAGTATTGCCTGCAGACATTCAGAAGAAAGTGGACTCCAAGCTCTCTACTCTGCAGTCGACCACTAATGTAACCATGTGACTGCTTTTTAATGCAGCTGATGGCTCAGCCAGAGCCAGGCACAGGTCTCACAGTAAGATGGCATGCCTGGATGCAACTTTGTGATTTCTCAGAAGGCTTTAAGACATCCTTCATCAATGCCTCATAGCACACTTTTCAGATCTAAAGTTAAAAACACAATAACCAGGAGCAAGCAGGATGGTAAGACTCTCTTTCTGCAGTGGGCATCCATTCTTCCATCCCCAACGATCCTTCTCTAGGAATCAGAGAGCGGGGAAAAAGTTGTGATTTTTTTAAGTCACAGAGCTATTATCATAACTCACCTGCTGCAGGGGTGGGGGGAAAATCTAATGGCCATCACCCAACAGGCAGAGGTGGACTGCATAACCAGGGCTTCTATAATACTTTTAGTGAAAAGTCCTATCAACATCCCTGAAGAGTTGCCTGACTGCTGCACTCTGGAGGCAGTTGGGGGAATGCTTATCACCCTCAAGCCTGGCAAAATGTAACAAAAGATTCATGGATGCTAAAGGCACTTACTAGAAGCTATACTATTCCCTTTTCCCTTCCTCCTATAAAAAAGAAGGTTATTCCCGATGTTCCACCCAGTCAGTGGGAACCAGCTACAGCAGAAATTTTCAAGCTGACAGAAAAAGATTGTCATCCAGTCAGGGCCCCGAGACCAGTTAGAATCCATAGTTTACTCAATCTTCCTTTTATCACAAAAGAAAAAGGGGGATTTCAGACCAATTTTTGGATCTCAGATGTCTGAATTAGTCTGTAACACAGACAAAGTTTGTGGTCACAATTCATTCCATATTACCTCTATTGAGGAAAGACTACTGGATGTGCTCAACAGATCTTCAGGATGTTTCCTATCATAAAAAAAATAAAGTGATGCCCCAGAAGACTCTGTCCATTTAAATCTGGGAGCCAATCACTACCAGTTCTAAGCCCAACCTTTCAGTGTCACCATAGCCTCCAGGGTGTTCACCAAGATAATGGCTCTGGTAACGGTGCACTTGCACCTACCAGGGATCCAAGTCTTCCCCTGCCTCACTGACTGGCTACTTACTGCTGCCATCAAGCATATCCATCTACATCACTTGGACCTTCTGCTCCAGTACTGGACCAAGTATAATAGTAAACCTTTCCAAGTGTCGGCTATTACCAACGCAACAGACAGAATTCACTGGATGCCATCTCAACACATCTTTACAGATTGTCAGCCTTGCTCACCACAGGGTTACATCCAATGGCCATGCAGGTGATTCACCATCCCTCACCTCCAGCATGTTTGATCCTGCATCTGCTAGGCCTAATGGTATCTTCAAGTCTAACGATTCCACTGACCTATTATATGACAGTGAATGAATGAAGAGAATGGACTCTAGCAGTGCAGTGGTCCCAGATATTTCATCCATTACATGCAAAGATTTGAGTCACAAATATTTGCAGGCAACAAACTGCATGGTGGATAACCTCTCCTTCAGTAACCTAAGGATGACCTTTTCACACTGATCTGCTGGTAGTAGTAACCATGGGCATCTCCCTTCTAAAGTGGGGAAAATGTCCAAGGAGAGAAATGGGAGAATGGTCCAAGGCACATGGTCAATCTTAAAGGCCAATCTTCACATCAGTGTCTTGGAGATGACTACAATCCTCCTAGCATTGCAGGTATTCCAGGATGTCCTCCCCAGGGATATGATTTCCATAGAAAGGGACAACATGACATTCATATGGTACATCAACAAACAAAGAGAAACCCAATCTTATCCTTGTGTCGAGAGGCCATGAGAGATTGACGGTGGGCGATGTCTTCACACCACTTTCTGATAGCAACACATATCTCTGGGTCATAGCATCAGTGCACCACTTTCTGATAGCAATACACATTGCTGGGTCAAACCATCCTCCTGGAACCCAGCACTGATGCTATGACTCTGAGTCATTTTCCAACCTGAAGTTGTAGGAGTCAAGACAGACAGAGAAGGAAGCTGTCAGCTTTAAAGTAGTTTGTACTCTTGGCACCAACATCCAACACTGCTGGATCTGAAGGATGAATCAGGACAGGTGAGATGAGTGGAGTGGAAGAATGTCCAATGGTCGGTACATTCCTCTGGGACAGTAACAAAAGTACCCCAAGCTGGATTTGGGTTCTCAGAAATGTTATCATTGTTTCAACTTCATATTCAGTTAAGCTTTGAGATGATCAGTGAAGCCACAGAAGGGCTAGAATTTCTTCTGTCTTGAAGAACCAGTGAATACAAACTGGGCTTACCATGTCTAGAGAGAACTATGGCCAAGGAGATGGTGACTGTATCCAAGAAGCTGTTGGCTCTGACCTCGGGGCAATGGTCCAACCTGTACTCTCAGATCCAGAGAACAGGTTTTTTGCTGAAAGAACCTTGTCCTTGTCTTTTTCCTTCTGTTTTCCTTTCTCTTTTTCTTTCTCTCATTCCTTTTCATGTGACTTCTCCCTAGACTTTGGCCTATCTTGTTTCTTGGCAGAGGAGGGAGGCCCAGGCAACACTGACCTGTCTGTGAAATAAGGAGACCTTTTATAATTAACTTTAGTCTAGCTTGAAGTGCCCTATAGCTGAAAGAGGTGTAAGACTGAAATGGGCAGCACCCAAACAGTAAACACACAAAGTGTGAGGGTCTTGAGGGGAGAGTTTTGCCTGCATTCAGTACATTTCTTAAAGGCTTGAGAGTCATCCTTTACCTGAAAACACGTGTCACACACACACACAAATACATCTAGGTATGCAACTATATTGATACTTAACACTACTAAATACAAAAAAAACAAGAGTAAAGCTGCTACACTACACTAAAACTATATTACTACCAACTGTACAAAACTACTTGAAACTATATAGTTAAACTATCTAAGCTGCTACCTAATACACAGAAAAACACTTGAGCTAATCACACTAAACATGAGAGAAACGTTCTTTCAGTAGGAGGAAGAGACCAGAAAAAATAAGTTCTATAAAGGAAAATGTAAGAGAGTCTTCACAAAACATCTGAGGTTGGCATAATGGTTAAGATGTTTACCTTACAGACACAAGATGCAGGGTTTAAGTCTAACATGGGATAATTGGCTTGGCTTAAAATGGCCCACAAGGGCAGCTAGCCCAGTACAAGTCTATGAATCTATGAAGTCTTCAGGTGGCAAATGAGATGTGAGGTACTACAGTGGAATTCAGGGAGTTATATGTAGGGGAGGAGTCAGAACTCTGGAATCATGGAAGCTTCAAAATCAGTGCTGAGGTCAGATCCAGACAGAGTTGACAACCTCATATGTTGAATCGGGTGAAAATAAACACTGGATCCATCATTTAGCCATATCTGAACATTAAACCACAAGCACAACTTATTTTTTCCTTGAAAGAAAAATAAGACTGATTTTTCCCTACTGATGAAATTTGCCCAGCCCAGCACCTCACTGCAACTTCTTCCAGTAACTGCATTTCTAAGTTAGAGTCAGTGCATCTCTTAAATTCTTTTTAAATTCTTTTACTTTTTTTCTTTGCTAGAAATTCACCCCTGGTCTGTCTCCTATGTCTCTGATGAACACAGGCAGTCAGTAAATCACCACATATATAACTCATATTTGTGGGTCACATTTGGGTTACATCGTTGAGGTTATAATGACCCTAGTGGTCGTTAACCTAGTGTATATACCTGTGGTGAACTCAGATTTTTACCAATGAATCTACAGTTCTGCTTCTAAAAATGCGGTATACTTTTCTGTTAAAGGCACTCTATTAACATACCTGCTAAGTCCATATTTACATGTCACTTTGAGGTGATACTTCAGTAGATCACATAAGATAATAAGCAATCATGGATCTGCCACACAGATTTTGTGCATATGGTTTACAAGTGATTGTGGTATTTTGCATTAACCCTTCCTTACTATAGATATATTCCAATGTACCACACTCAAATGGATCACAGGAATATGGTGAATAAAGTCAACAGTTAAAAAACAAATTGCAACAAACAAAAACACTTTTAAAACACCAAGTCATTTATTATACAACAAAGCTTTTGGGACAATTCCCCTAATCAATGTTAATTCAAATACAACAGTGAATAACATAATTAAATACTAAATTCAAACATATCACATGACACAACCCCCAATAAAATTCCTCACTTAATTATCAAACTTCCAAGATTTATATATATATATATATATATATATATATATATATATATATATATATATATACATATACACACAAAAGAATATATGCTTATAAAAATAAAAAATGTATCATGCATTAAAATCACTTTAAATAATTATAATAAAACATATAAATAGAATACTCAATTATTGTGTCTTCATGTTAATCTCATTTGTTTCTGTCTCAAAAGTGACTTTACTCTAATGGCAATGTTTAAACCAGGTACACGATCAGTATCCAGCCATAGAATCCATCTATATTCCTTAACCTCTGATTTGTTGTTACCATCATCCCCTCTTATATTTTTAGCTAATACATAAATAACTCTGAACTTAAATGTATGTTCAGTTCCACAATCTAAAATATGCTTGGCAAGGGACTTCCAGATAGACTATATTCTGGTTACTCTGGATATAAATGTGTTGTTCCCTGTAATTTCCAGTTCCTATGGTGTTCAGGCAGTAAGGGAATTTTTGTGTGAGAATAGTGTTCTATCTGGAAGAGAAACTGAAATGTGTGAACTTTTAGATACAGTTCAGAAAAACAATATATTCTTATTTAAAAATGAGATATATCATCAGTTGTCTGAGGTGGCAATGGCAACATCCGTTGCCAATATGTATGAAAATTTATCTTTGATCCTAAGGCACATTATTCTACTAACATTTCCTTCTTTAAGCATGTTTAGATGATGTGTTTTTGGTGTGGGAAGGAAATGAACAAGAACTGACTGATTTTGTAAAGTATTTAGATAGCACAAACCCTTTCCTGAGATTTAAACTTGAACATTCAAGAGAAGAAATACATTTTTTTCACATATCAATATATGTAAACAAGGAACAGGGTTATCTACTAGTATCTTCAGAAAGGAGGTACAAGCTAATAGATACTTGCACAGAAAACATGCACCCAGACATACCTTTAAAAGTACTGTGAAAAGTCAGATGACGTGGGTTAGTAGATTGAATACTGATAGAGAATTTTAAGGCCAGAGGGTATGATAATACTTTACAGGGTGAATTAATAGAACATGTCGGTATGGATAGGCAGACTGTGGCCAAACCCTACTTCTTGAGTAACAAGAACATTAGCGGTAGCAATAAGAGAATATCCCTCTTAGATATGTTATGCCCTTTAATAAGAAAAAAATAAAGTAAAAAAAAAACTTTATTTGTAGAAATTGGAAACTTATGAATACATTCTCCAATCTAAAGAAACATATCAGGGATAGACCAAACTTTGCATACAGAACTGCAGCAATCTGAAACACCCTCTTTGTTATAAAAAAATATTTTTTTTAAAGAATCCTACTATTAGTAAGAGAATTGGCACATTTCTGTGCTATAATTATTCATTTATATAACTGTACACTTAACTATACAAAAGCCAAGAGTACAAGAAAGCTTAGAGAACAGATTATTTAGCATTACATTTAATCTGAATGTGTTTTACACATGTTTAGCCATTGTGAACTGTTGTTCTTATCTAAGCTTCATATCCTGACATCAGAATTTGATTATAGCACGTGAAAATGACAGCACACAGCAGTTGCTAATTTCCTCTGTAAGTTTCTCATTCTTCTTAGTTCTTTTAAGCTGTTCAAATTACTAACATCTAACTTTACCTCTTTCCATTAATATGTACAGTGAGAATTAATAACACTAAACATAATCTATTATCACTCAGAAAAATGTAAGCACATTATATGTTAGCAAAAGCATCAATATGAAACATTAGTATAACTTTTGTTTTACCAATTCTTCACTTCTAAGAAAAGAAAAAAAATGTTATTTGAGTAGATTTGTCAAACATATACTTGAAAAAATAAAGAAAAAGAGTTTCTATATGTTTTTACAGACAACAGTGATTAACTTTGACCTAGATTTTCTTTAGAACAGCTCAAGGCAGGAAGAAGTCAGCATTCTGACACAAATGGAACATGCTTTAGTTCTCAAGCTTGCTTTAAGTGTACTTGCTTCATAGATAACTTGTGAAAGGGATGTGTTAAGCAGGAACAAAGAAACAAAATCACCACCATTTTAACACTTCTAATTAGCATATTACTTAGATGTGGCATTCAATTAACCCATCAATGCACATATTATCCAAGGTTGAACAAATACAATTCTTAACTTATATAGTCTTAGAGTTACCAATTCTACTGCTTATAATTTAATGATACAGGAAGTGGTTAACATTTAACA
This sequence comes from Protopterus annectens, assembly GCF_019279795.1. Lineage (NCBI taxonomy): Eukaryota > Metazoa > Chordata > Ceratodontiformes > Protopteridae > Protopterus > Protopterus annectens. Next base: position 235,882,690 of record NC_056741.1, on the reverse strand, counting down.
TTAATTAAATTAAATATATTAAATCTTTCAATGTAATTATAGTAATATATTAAAACTGGATCTATATTATATATTAGAAGCTTCAACATATCGAACCTCATATGTTTGACAACATACGAGTGAAACTTAAAACCACGAATATATAATAAAAAAGTAAAAAAAATAACTTTAATGCTCTGTGCAGGGGGGCAAGCCCCCCTGCACCCCCCACACCCCCCCTACTTAAATATACCAACTTCGAGACCACACTTCAGTGCAGAAAATGGAAATTTTCCCATTCTCGGCATACAGAGATGTTGCCTTTCACCTTCGAACTTTTCAAAGTTCGATCATATGGTGCCGACCATATGACATTCGAACTTTGAAACGTTCGGCAATTTAATAGGAACCCATTAAAACTACCATTTATATTCATCATAATGAAAAATGTAGAAAAGTCCAACGTGCTATACACCAGCGGTACAAGAGCTTCACCCAACGAAATCACCAAAATGATGAATAGTACAATATAGAAAAAGCAAAGGTGAAGCAGCCCACAGCAGGAATAATACATAAAAAGTTATGTTTATTTAAAATGCAAGCGCTTTCACGGCTATTACTGCCGCTTCATCAGACAATGATACAAAGAATAAAAACCACATTCCCTTTTTAAAACAGACTTCAACCAATGGGGCACGACCATTAATTAGTCAACCTTCTTTATTAGTCAACTCTTCATTTTACAGCTGTGACACTTTCTCATAGTTATATATAAAAATGCAAACTGATATTTTCTAAAAAATAATACTGACATAAATCAATTGAACTATAAAAAACACATACACATGTATATAGATATATAATATACACAAACGTGTATAAAAAACACTACATTCATCTAAACATTCTATTTTTAAGTACAGGCTTGATACAAATTTTATCATTCAGTCCTTTCCCTTTATTACCTCTCATCCTGATAATCTATTTTAGTTTGCTTGTTTCTACCCTATTTTCTATATCATCTTCCCGTATACTTTCTCTAATAGTTTCAATTAGTTGAAATTTAAATTTATGTTCTGGTCCATTTATATGGACATGTTTGGCTAAACCATTAGTACATATTGTGTGACTGACGTTATATATATGCTCACGTATTCTATCTCTCAGTCTACGATTGGTCTTGCCGATGTAGAATGCTGAGCAAATCTGACATACAGCCAAATAAACTAAATGACAAATTTCACAATTTGCAGAAACATTAAAGTTCATAACTTTCCCAGTATCTGGATGCCTAAATTCATTACTGGTGTCAATATACTGACACCAATTACAATGGGAGCATTTAGCTGCACCTTTAAAGTAAGGGGGGCTTGTATCTTCATTCACTGTTCGTGGGTAGCAAAGCATTCTTTTTAAAATTTTCTTGTTCTTATATGAAAACCTTTGTTTATTTCCTACAATTGATTGTATGTCTGTATCTGTACTAAATATCGACCAATTATTTTTAAAAATATTTTCTATTTTAAATATATTATTAGAATAAGTCAAAGGTACTCTAATATGTTTACTATAACCTTCCTCAGAAAAGTAAGGTCTCCCTTCATATTCTCTCATTTTGACTGAACTATTCAAATTTTTGTCAATTTCTGTTGTATTATATCCTCTCAATTGAAATCTTTCACGCAGTTGAAAAGTCTCGCTCACAAAATCTGCATCACTGACATTTAAACGTGATGCACGCAAAACTTGCCTCTTAACCACATTACGATAAATATGTGGTGGATGCATACTTTGTCTGAAAAGATAGTTATTTCTAGAGCAACTTTTCCTATATGTTCTTGTGGAAAGTTTGCCATCAGTAGTTCTAAAAACTGTGACATCCAAGAAATCTATCAGCTCAATAGAATATTTTAGTGTAAATTTAAAAAAAGTCGTACTACAATTTAACGATGGCCCATCACCTTTCCACAAAAGAAAAAGGTTGTCAACAAACCTCCTATAAAAAAACAACCTGTTGTGCATTATTTAAGGCATACTGATTTTCCATTTTGCCATTACTATATTTGCGTAGCTGTTCGCACTTGATGTCCTCATGGCTACGCCTTTGCATTGCAGATATATAGATTGGTTAAATACAAAAATGTTGTTTTCTAAAATTGTTTCTATGAAAAGGCAAATTAATTCAATAAAAGAACCAGAAAAACTACTATGTTCACATAAATATTCCTTCAGCATCTCAATTCCTACATCATTAGGAATACAAGTAAACAAGGATTGTACATCCACAGTAACTAGAATATACTCAGAATTGTCATTATTTCTGTTGATATATGCATATAAATCTTTTTAAAAAAAGTTTTGTATCATTTAAAACATATGCATTTAAATTCAGTAAACTTCTTAACTGCCGTTCCATCCGCTGTAATGATTTATCATAGTAGCTTAATGATACTGAAACATATGTACAGATTAAGTAAAACGGAAGGTGCAAAAGTCACTAATAAACAGAAAAAGCACCAAAATCCAGGGACTGTGTCACAAACAGTTTAATAACAAAGCACGAACATGTTCATGCTTTGTTATTAAACTGTTTGTGACACAGTCCCTGGATTTTGGTGCTTTTTCTGTTTATATGTACAGATTACTAAATCTGATGTTGAAAATATCAAAAGAAGAGTAAATAATGCATTATATGATTGTTTAACTGGGCGTAACATCTCATTGGATTTATATAAATATTTTATATGTGATAAACCTGTGATCCCCGTATTCCAGGGGCTGCCAAAAATCCATAAGGACATCTACAAACCTCCCTTTAGACCAGTGGTATCTGGGTGTGGATGGTGCACTTAAAATCTTTCTATTTTTGTGGAACGGCAGAATGTCAGAGAGAAGTGAACTGTGTCCTTTTCTCCTAAAGCAGGTATCACTTTCAGTTTAATATGCTCATTCAAAACTAATTCAAGTGAATTGGTAACGGAACAAAAATCTTCATTTCCTAAGATTATTCAGAGTCATTCATGATGTCATCAACTCCATTTCATTCATGGAAGATTTAAGCATTTGATTTAGTACAACATAAACCGTTCCCTTAAATAAACTTTTTTTTTTAATTAAAAAAACAGCCATTCCTTAATTGTTACTGTTCAATGAAGGATTTCTAAATCTGAGGTACTGGCAGCTGAAAAAAAAGGTAGATACAGCTACATTTACATGAGAAGTGATTTGCTTACTTTTCCATAGACATGCGGTCAGGAACCTCTGGGGTGGAATGAATGGGAAAAAAGGCCAACCTATGGTTGATTTTGTAAGCATAACAGCTTTACCAGAGAAGGTGTCAGTAGTGTCATTGTTGCAATAGTTAGCACACTCACCTTTGGTGCTGGAAGAACAGAAAGCTATGGGTTTTATTACCACTACAGGTGACTGGATTGCTAACCCACAGTGCAGCATTAGGGACATTAGCCCCATCTGTTTGAGTTACTGGTAGCTCACAAAGATGTATAAAATCCCAAGGCACTTACCAAAGAGAGTAGGGGAAGTTCCCTGATACCCTGGCCAAATATCTCCAGGTAGTAAAAATACCATCTGGGGTCTCCTCTGAAAATAAGTCTATCCCAGTCAAGAAAGGTAAGGCAGGGGTAGGGGCTCATTATCCTTATTTTTCTTGGTGCAATGTCCTTTAGTCATTTTATTCCTTATAACAGCTTTGGTAGCAGGGAATCACATGACACAGGTGAATGGCAAGGGTTAGCTTGTACAATGTGCTACTCAAGGGAAAACGTTCCTTAAGCATGCCATTTTAAGAAAAACATGAATCCACATATAACATGTGAGCAAAGGATGTCACAAAGGTGGAGACACCTGAAGCCTGGTGTGAAGATAGGTGAAGTCTGCTAGCCTAGCCAGATAGAATTTTGTAGATAACTCTGTCATTTGTAAATATTAATGTAAGACACAGGTTTGTTCTCTTAAATGTGAAAAGACTGTGTGGGATATTGAACTGCAAAAATGTAACAACAGTGCACTCTGCTGTAAGAAAGCTAAGTCGAGCATTTTATGACTGCCTTTGATGTCAAAATTCAGAGCCGATATGTCTAGAGGGAGGCATCCTGCCTATTGTTTTAAGACCAGAGTTAATGGCTAGAATTTGCATGTATAAATGTCGTTTACTGCTCTGGTTTCTGACCAGGTGCGAAGAATGTAAATGTAGTTTCTGTTAGCCTGGGAACACCAGAGAAGTGTGAAGAATGATGTCATGTGAAGCAGCTCTGTGTTATCAATTTAAAGAGAGAGAATCAGAGAGCTCAGAGCATTTGTCTTGATAACAGCCAACTCAGCACTGCCTGATCTATATGTAAGTAGGACTTTAGAACTGTGTTTTCTCTTAGATATAGTTAGGAAATGGGAAGATCAGACTAGTTTGTTTTTCTGTGATGTCAGAACTTTTCTACGGTATTATTTTAAGTATTTCTCTGTGATCTCTGAACCCTTGACTAGCACTGTGTAGTAAGAAGCACTGTCTTGTGTTTTTATTATTTATTATTAAACATTTTAAACCTTTCAACTGTGGCTGTTTTGTGTAGGGATAATTTAAGCTCTAAGAGTACATTGCATGTATATAGTAATAATGTACCAAGTCACTCCAAATAAGTCTTGACTGTTTGGTTGCACTTACCATTTGGATAATAATATTGCACAGTACAAATGGATACCCTTTCATAACCACCTTTGAGTAGCTGATAAATATTTGCTGGGTGGTCGCATTGATTTCTACCGTATAGTCTGGGTAAAAGGGGCACAGCTGAAGAATTTGTGCTAGCCTTTCCCAGGAGTGTTTGTGTGGCTGTATAAACTCTCATCTCAAAGTGTGTGATGTCAGCTACTTGGGCAGGGACATGAAGCGCTGGTTGGACAGAGAGGGTGCTGGAGGTTTTAGCTTGCCCACTAGGCTAAGATCTGGACCCTAGAGCTGTGCCAGTGGGGAGTCTTATTGGGGACCTGGAGGGTAAGGGAGAAACCAGCCCAAGACTGACTGTGATCTCTGTGTGCTCTTAAGGGAAATTGTACTTTACTCTGTGTGTGTATTTGTTATCCTTTCCCTATATGGATACCCCTCACTGGTGTAAGTGGTGAGGACTGAGAACCCTTGATTGCTGGGCCAGTGCATGGCCATCACGCCTGGCTTCTGATTATACTCTCTAAGAATGCACTCCTGCACCATCTAATGAAGCTCCACCAAACATCAACTTGATATGCAGGCCCTGCAATCAATAGTGTGAAAGCAAGCCTGCAAGGATTAAACTGGGGAGCGGAAATGCTAGATAAGGATTTTAATGGTGAATTCACAGGCTGCTCTTCGGGATCAGGCATTTGACCTCAGATTCCAGCTGATGAACTGGAGGCTGAGTGGTGCTGGCACTCTGAGATGCACCCCCAAGGTCTGAAGCAGGAGTGTACCTGCCCATGTCTCATCTTCTTCCCAGGAGGTGGAGGACTGACGAAGCTTAAGCCTTCGCTACCCATGGATGAGTTGATGATGAGCTGAGAACCTATCAATATTGAAGGGCTGGTTTACCAGATTAGGAGAGCTAGATCTTGACTTACCCTCTGAGTAGCTTATCTCTGTGGCAAGGAGCTGCAAAGGTGCACCCTCACAGCAATCCCTGCAGGGGAAACTTTTGAGCACCACTATGGTTCCGGCTACTAGGAAAGCATTAAGCTTTTCATAAGCAGTTCATTAACAGCAGTAAAGGTGCTCAGACACTTGTTGGAGTTGTTTACATCAAGTTCCTCACTAGGAAAATTCTGGTGCAGGTCCTGACTGGCAGTTTGATGACTTGCAAAGATAATCAGTTTATACGGTAGACAAATGCAGGAACTTTACTGATGACAGCTTGGATTGAGATCTATATTGTGAGTAGCAAAAAAAAAAAATCTCTGTGGTAAAACATGTTTAAGTGGCCTGTGCTCAACATCATAGTACAGGTTCATAGGAGGTTACTAGGCTACTGACCCAAGGGTTGTTTTAAGCCTAGCCTATTACACCCATTATATTTTAAGAGAACAAGTCTAGTCAATGCCTAAGATTATTATTAGTAATGACTGCCTATGTCCAAGAGTGATGTAGGAGCTATTCCCAGCAGGAATTTGCGGTTTCCCATCCATTCATTCAGGCTCCTTTTGAATAGAGTTATAGAAGTGCTCTGCTTAACATGAATTGGGAGCCTAATCCAGATAAGTGGCTACCTCTGTGAGATGAATTTGTCTCTTCAGCATGACCTATTTAAATAGCAGGCCAGATTTAGGTAGCTGGAGTGGGTAATTCTAGTCCCATTTGACTTACGGATGTGCAGCAACTTCATCAGGTTGGGGTCAGAGATTGCTCTGTAAGCCTGGCACAAGTCTCCCCTAAGCAACATGCTAGTGAGTACAGTGACAAAGACTTCAGTCTGTCTATGTAAGGCAAGCGCTGAAGACCCTGGATCTTCTTATTTAAAAATCTCTCAGGTCTCTCCAGTTGCTTGGTACGGTACCTAATAAAGGGGGCATTATACTCAATTGTGGGCTTGATAAGGGATGAGTATAGGGGGGCTATAACCTCTTTTGCTCTTGAGGCTATGCCTTTGCGAATAAAATGCGCAACATAGAATGCCTTTCTTACTCATTTTAAATTGGCCCTAGGTGTGAGTGAGTGAGTGAGTGAGTGAGTGAGTGAGTGAGTGAGTGAGTGAGTGAGTGAGTGAGTGTGAGTGTGAGTGTGTGTGTGTGTGTGTGTGTGTGAGTGTGTGTGTGTGTGTGTGTGTGTGTGTGTGTGTGTGTGTGTGTGTGTGTGTGTGTGTGTGTTAGCCTTCTGTGGAAGGTTGGGTGCCAGGCTGGCAACTCAACACAGTAAAACTCCACTGCCAATTGTTCTGTGGACTGTTTGGTTGTGGCAAGCCCTAACCGGGAAAATGTCAAAAGAAGAAGAAGAAGAAGGATGCCTTTCTTACTACAGTGGACACATGGTGGTCACAGTTTAGGTCACAGTCTACTTGTGTGCCCAAATCCCTCACTACAGCATTCGTATTTAAGATATAGTTGTTTATTTGATAGCTAGAAGGGACACTGCTTTTACTGAAGCGGATGATGATGCATTTTTTTGTATTTAGTTTGAGTCCATGGCTTTGGCACCAATAGTTAGTCTGTGTAAGCCCCTCTTGGAGTACACTGACATCATCTGGGGAATCAACGATAGCGCCAAGTTTCAGCTGTCAGCAAACCTGGTCAGCCACAGCCTCTTTGTTTTGGTCTGAACTTCCGAGATGTAAATACCAAACAAAAAGGGACCCAGTACTGCCTGTTGTGGAACCCCACTGGTGACAGGCCTGCTGGCTGAGGTGGAGTCACCCACTTTGGTAGCATGTGTATGGTTAGTGAGAAAATTTGCAACCCACCTAACAACAAAGGAATTGATATTTATGTGGGTGAGTGTGTCAATAATGCCTGAATGGTGATTGTGTCAAAGGCCTTCGCCAAGTCCAGATATGCTGTGTGCACAGATTTGTCCTCATCTATGGCCCTGGTCACATTTTCGAGAAGTCTACTAGATTTAACAGGCATGATCAACCCTTTACAAAACCAAACTGGGTTGGATCAAGGGTTTGGAGGTCACCTATATATTTATGAGGTCCATGATGATATGTCCCATGGTCTTGCAGATAAGGCTGTTCAGGTTTATGGATCTACAATTCCCTGGAACTGTTGCTAAGCTGCCCTTGTGGAGGGGGATAATGGTCGTAGTTTTCCATTCAGTTGGGACACATCTTGTATTCAGGATGTGGTTAAACAGGGTGCCTAAAGGGGTTGCTGATTCCTGTTTTAGTTTGTTTAGAATGCAGTCTGGGATGCCATCAGGACCAACAGAAGCTGTGTTTTTTGCCTTAGAAAGAGCTTTGATGACCTGTTTATTTGATATATAAGGGGAGGGGGGACTGCTGAAGGTATGGTTTATTATATTTTTACTGGGGATAAAGGGGAGAAATGTTTGCCAAACCTGCCCGTTAGTAGGTTAGCAATTTCTGCAGGATTAGGGTGGGTGATACATTTATCACAAGTTTAGCACATGTCTGGGTCCTACCTTTTAGGCAACGGATGTAGCTGAAGAAAGCCTTATGGTTATCCTTAGCTGTGTTTGCTAAATTTTTCTCGAAGTTGCTCTTAGAGGATTTTATAAGTTGTCTTATTTGTTTATTTAAGCCTAGGCGGGAACTTTTCCAGTGCTGGGACCTTCCTTTGGTATTCTCAGACAACAGCTTTGTACACTTGTTGTATAGTTTATTTATGTCAGATGTCCACCAGGGTGGCTTGTTTTTTCTTGAGACTCTTACTTTGGTCCTATTCAGCACAGTCAAGTCCATACATTTGTACAGGTGTTGGTACAGGGCATCAGAGTATACTTTAGTACAGTTGCCAAGAGCATCTGTGGGGACTGGGGCTTGGAAATCATTTATGTCAACCCCTAGGAGGGTATAGTCAAATTTCTGAAGTTTTTTAATTTGGCTTCACCTCTGATGGGTTCTGTAGTTATTGCTACTTAACAAAGTGACTGACGTATGATCAGATTTTACTAATGAGGGCCGTACATTTATGGTAACACAATGGTCTCTCATGTTGGTGAGAACCAGATCAAGTATATTTGAGCCTCTTGTAGGATTTTGTACAATTTATTCCAGGGCATCTGAGTTAACAAAAGTCAAAGAACTTTTGTTCAAGTAAGATGGCACTGTATACGTTTCCCAGCTGATGGTAGAATAGTTAATATCCCCCATGACAAGAGTGTTAGGATCTATTTTGGTTGACTGAAATAAAGCCAAATAAGCAGCATGAGCATCTTGGTTCATGGAGAGGACCTGTAACTAGCAATGACTTGGGTGGGGGGGGGTCTTACCCACAGTAATCTGAACTTGGAGTAGCTCCACAGAGTTATCTTGCCTAACCAGTTTAGAAGAGTATTTAACCTTTAATGTAGACAGGTACTTCACCATCTCTGGTTCTCACACTTTCATTTTTCTGCCTGAAGGTGTGGAAGGCATGTTTTGTAAGGCTAGGGTACTCTCTATGGCCATGGGCCAGGTGTCTGTGACTGCACAAATGTCTACATCATCCAAGGAAAGGAATGGTTCCAGAAAGTGCAGCTTTTGGTTTAAAGTCCTAGTATTAGCAGCATAACACTTATTTTGCTTGTGCTGGATATTTTCACGTCGGAAGTTTTGTTTTTGAGACCTTGCCTAAAAAGGCACTATGGAGGAGGGAAGAGCCATAGCCAGCAGCAGAAAACCCAGAGGTGCCAGGTGCAGACCATCTCTGGCAAAGCTGCAAGGCCTATCAACCATGTCATCCCAGGGTGAGAGAAACTGGATCCCCCTTGAATGACACGAGAAACTAAACCAATTATTAAAGTCAATCATTTTTTGTTTATATTGTGGCATCATTCTAGGTGAGGGCAAAATGCTGTTCAAGGCTAGGGACATACCTCCCTGGGACAAATATTCAGAGAGCTCAATCATGCCTCTCTTCATACAGTCCAGTGAGGTATGTCTCAAGTCATTCCCACCAACATAAACTATGACTGAGTCTTAACTGTACTTGTTGTTGAGTGACTTGAATGCATGTGTAATCTGACAAATCCCGATGCTGGACAGACAGCCAACCATGACTTTCTCCTTATCCAACCTGTTGACCGGGTCATCAGTGTGTCTCACTATAGAATCTCCAGTAACAAGAAAATTAGGTTTGGGTGCAGTGTGCATTAAGGGCCTAGTTGGTGAGACACTAGGGTTGTTATGTGTCTTAAGTGCTGTGGGTGCTGTGTCAGGTGTAGCAACCTTGTGCATAGGAGGTCTCTGGTGTTTAGGTACATTTTTGGAGAGTACCACCGCGTATAATGGTCTATGTATTGACTTCAAGCTTTGTGCATGGGTTGTGGTATGTGTGTTTCATTTAAGAGTTGTGGTGTGTGAGCTGTCAACCTCTTCAGTGTTATTGTTTGGTGCGCGTGAGAACAGGGATTCCAGCTTCTTGGTGTAGAAACATCTCTCACATTCTGTACTAGAGTGATTTAGTAGTAGGGGGTTGTCTGTGTACATGAGGCAGTTGCTACACTGCGTAAGGATATCCATATCAACCGGGATGGTAGGAGAAACAAGGGTAGTCTGACTCTCCATAACGTTAGGTTTAGATCTGTTGCTGAGTAGAGCGTTCGTTGATCACACAGTAATCTTGGAAGATCAGTGGAGCACAGGCTGGTTGCCAAACTCACTCGAGCTAAGTTAAAAAAAAGTGGAAACCCACGCAAATGTGGGGCTTTTATAACAAACAAGGAAATGGTTGGAAAAAAATTAACCAATCTTAAAGATCATAACTGAGCCCAGTTACAGTAACCTTCAATTATATCAGTCCAAAAAAGAAGTTATGTACTTACCCATAACGTTCCATGCGAGTTGTTCTCACCTTCATTCTTACTGATGGGTTCGGAGCCGATCCTCGGCTCCAAGTCGGCCAATTTGCAAAGCTCAAGGTCTCTAACAGCTCGAGGCCAAAAACCCTATCCCACAATGCACCTCTACCTTCCCCAGATCTTGTTTGCTGCTAACTAGTGGTAAATCTACATCAGATTTCAAGGAAATCATAAAGACAACTAGTGAGAGGAAACTCCTTAGAAGAACCAGAACCAACATAGAGCCTCTTGAACTTCCAGACATTGGATGGGGGTAGGTGGGGGGGGGGTCGTAAAAATGAAGGCGAGAAGAACAACTTACATGGAATGTTATGATAAGTAAATAACGTCTTTATGTGACGTTGTTCAATCTCGCCTTCATTCTTACTGATGGGTAGTGTCCCCAGCAGTCAAAATTTGGGTGGCTCATGGGAGTACCTGTCTAAAGACAGCAGAACCAAATGAATTCCTGTCCCTAGAGGCCTTGTCTACTTTGTAGTCAGATATGAAGGTATGTGGCCTTGACAATGTGGCAGCTGCACAAATAGAATCAAAGGGTAGTCTGGCCAAAAAGGCTATGGAAGTAGGAACAGCTCTGGTTGCATGAGCCTTGACTTTGTCCTCTAAAGAAATATCTGCCTCATGGTATACAAAGGATATACAATCAAAAAGCCATTTAGATAGGGTAGATTTAGATACTGCTGCACCTTTTTTGGAATCTGAGGAGGAGGCAAACAACTGATCCGCTCTTCTATGGTCTTTTGTCCTGTCTATTCCAACTGATTAGAGTGATTGGGAAAGAAGACATGTAATTAATTGCCTGATTAAAGATGTATTCAGAATAAATTTTGGGTAAGAACAAAGGGTTCATTTTGAGGGAAACCCTATCTTTGTGAAATATCAAGTATGGGTGCTTAACTGCAATTCCGAAATTCTGCATGCTGATGTAATGGCCACCAAGAAAATTGTCTTCCAAGAGAGATATTTCAGCTCACACGAAGAAGCAGGTTCAAAGGGTGGGAGAATAATCTTGGATAAGACTAAATTCAGATTCCATGGAGCGGTAGGTGATCTAATGGGAGGTTTTAGATGCATTGTACCTTTCAAAAAGGCCTTTGCCATCTTGTGGGACATAATACCGTTTCCAGATTCACCTATATGGAAATTAGATATAGCAGCCAGTTGTATCCGAATGGTTGCTGCTGCAGCTCTTTCGTTGAACAGTTTGGTCAGAAACTCTAAGATATCCGATATGGAAGCTAGAAAAGGGTCAATGTTATTCTGCTGAGCCCAGATGGAAAACCTCTTCTAATTACTGAGGGATAGTTTCTTGGTTGAAGACTTATGTGAAGACAAAAGAATACATTGAGCTTCCTTTGATAAATTTTGAAACCTGGCTATTCTGAGAATTGGAGCAGCTAAGCTGTCAATTTGATGGACTGAGGAGAAGGGTGAAGAGCTCCTGACGACTGGGTCAGAAGATCCAGCACTGGGTCCAGGATCCAAGATTCTTCTACTAGATGAGGCTTCAGAAAGGGGAACCAGATTTGACGAGGCCAATATGGGGCTATTAAGATAAGTGTCCAGCCCAGAAAACTGGCTTTCTGCAAAACCTTGGGAATTAGGGGAAAGGGAGGGAATGCATAAAGAAGTCCCAGGGGCCAATCATGTACAAGCGCGTCCCTTGGGGATTGTCCCTGTTGAGGGATCAGGGCAAAGTATTTGCTGCATTTGGTGTTTGTGGGAGTGGCAAACAGGTCACAGCAAGACTGGCCCCATCTGCAGAAAATCATCTCCGCTACTTCGTTCTTGAGGGACCACTCAAGAGGCAACAGAATTGCTCTGCTGAGTTTGTCCGCTATCATGTTGGATTTCCCCGGGATGTGTGTTGCTATCAGAAAGCGCTGGGCAGACTCTTCCCATTTCCACACTCTGAGAGCCTCTCAACATAGGGGATAAGATCTGGTTCTACCCGGTTTGTTTATATACCAGACTGTGGACATGTTGTCTGACTGGATTGCAATTGTGCCCAGAGAAAGAGAGTCTTGAAAGGACTGCAATGCTAAGAGAACCACTCTCATCTCTATGACGTTTATGTGCAATTGAGCCTTGTGTACCTGCCAAGTACCTTGGGCTGTCCGTCCCTGATAATGCCCCCACCACCCAATCAGGGAGGTGTCTGTGGTCACCGTTACAACTGGAACTGGAAGGTCAAAGGGACGTCCCATGATCACCGATTCGTTGGCCACCACTGAAGATCGTCCTTGCAAGAGTTGGTTATCAGAATTGGGTGATTCATTGATAAGTCCTGGAAAGTCCACTGTGTGAATAGCAGCCACTGAAGAATGCGCATGTGAGATCTCGCCAGGGGTATTGCAATGATAGCTGCTGCCATGGTGCCCAGCAGCTTGAGAATCTGTGATGCTGGTGCTCTGTGTTTTGAAAGGAGATCTACAATTTGATGTTGTAGGGCAAGCACTCTTTCTGAAGGAAGTTTTAATGACATGTTGACTGTGTCTAAGTCTGCTCCTATAAACACTGTATGCTGCAACGGCAATAAAGCAGACTTTTCTGAATTTATCGTGATGCCCAGTTTAAAACAGAGATCTAAGGTAGTGACCCTTGTCTGAATAAGCTGATGCCTAGTGGGTGCGGTGAGGAGCCAGTCATCCAAATATGGAAACACCCGGATTCCTTGACGTCTCATGCGAACCATGACCACTGCCATACATTTGGTAAACACTCTGGGGGCTGTAGTGAGACCGAAGGGCAGGGCCCAAAACTGGAAATGACTGGTTCCCAGCCTGAAGCTCAGGTGAACCCTGGATGGCCTGGCCATTTTGATATGGTAGCATGCATCCTGAAGATCTATTAAGCACATCCAATTGTCTTTCCCTAGGAACGGGAGTATAGACTGAAACGTGACCATCCGGAACTTTTTCTTTTCTAAATACTTGTTGAGTCTGCTGAGGTCCAAAATTGGTCTCCAGTCTGTTTTCTTTGGCATGAAAAAGAATCTTGAGTAAGTTTCGGATCCTTGTTGGTCTGCTGGGACTGGTTGGATAACTCTTTTTTCTAATAGTTTTTGAACCTCTACTGTTGCTACATCCCATAGACTGGGTGGAACGTCCGGGATTCCTTTTGTTGGTTTGGGATGGGTATGAAAGGGGATGAACTAGCCTCTGGATATTACATTTTGTACCCATCTGTCTTTTGAAATTTTGAGTCAGGCACCTAGGTACAAAGATAAACGTCCCCCAACTGCCTCCAGAGAAGGACAGTCAGGCTTCCTTTCAGGAGCACTGGTAGGGCTTCCCAAGGAACTGATCCCTGTCACCCTGGTTCTGCAGACCCCCCCTGCCACATGGGCATCGTCTTCCATCATTGCCCCCTCCTCTGCCCCTGGAGGACGCTTCACCTTCTGAGTTCAGAAAGGCTCCGTGGGCTTTGCGGAACCACATTTTCCCTCCCCATTGACCTTTAGGATAAGGTTTAGTAGGGGTGGAAAAACAGACTCCTAGGGCAGATAGAGTCTTTCCATCATGCTCACATTTGGTAAGGGTCTCTAACTTTTGGTCCGAAAAGGGAAGAACCATCAAAAGGGGCATTCGACTTGAAAGGTTCCGCGAAAGAACATAAGCACATTCAGGAATGCCTCCTAATAACTATTCCTGTACCCGCTGCCCTATTCGTTCCATCAGCTGCGTATGATACGAGGCACATGGAAGAGTTAACTGAGGGTGGCAAGCTGAGACGTCACCTTGTCCGCCACTGTATCGGCTACTGCACCCTAGAGAGTATGTCCTAACTCTTTCAGGAGATCTCTTTGAAGCCTTGTGAAGTGGGTTAGATAGTTCAAAGACTGCAGAGCAAAGGTCGTAGAACTGAACATGCGCTTGCCGTATCTGTCCATAATCCTAGAATCCCTATTAGGAGGATGGACAGACGTAGAGGTCTCCGACATCTCTTTCTTAGTTGCTGCCGCAACTATCATGGCATCAACAGAAATTGGTTTGGATAAAAAAGTTTTGTCATGAGGTGCTGAGATGTATTTGTTGGGCCTCCTAGGAACGGGCTCCATTGTATCTGGTGACTCCCACTCCCTTTGAGATAAAAGGTCCATCAACTCATCAAAGGGTGGAGAAACCCAAGAGGTGGAGGGTTGAGACCCAAAAGCCTTCAGGAGCACTGATTCATCCAGCAGCAAAAACAAATTAAGCCTAATCGGCTACAACTATGATTAAGGAAAGCCTAACTCGGCTGTAGAGGACAGTGGAAAAAGTAAAGAAACCAATAGGGCCAAACATGAAAACACATGTTCTTGTTTCTTTTCCTTAACTATCTGGCACAAAAAACACAAGAAAGGATAGTCCAACCTGGCTGGAAACTGGTGAAATCTAAACAAAGAGAAATTTAGCAAAAAGGTCCAAAAAAAAGACATCTCCCAAACACGGCCTGAGCTGTAGTAAACGCACGATCTGTTGCAGTGGCAAACTAGATCTGGGGAAGGTAGAGGTGCATTGTGGGATAGGGTTTTTGGCCTCAAGCTCTTAGAGACCTTGAGCTTTGCAAATTGGCCGATTCAGAGCCGAGGATCGGCTCCAAACCCATCAATAAGAATGGAGGTGAGCTTGAACAACTTCACATCTGTACCTTCTTTCCATGAGGGCACAGGGGGACCTCTCCAACAAATGATTTCCTGATTTAGTGCTCAACTTGTACAACCAGAACTAGATTCAGCAGGTCTGAATCTAGCCTGTGCTACAGCAACTAGAAGTGCAACCAAGAATCAGAATACAGTGAAAGAGTATTGCAGTGGATATGATTTAAGTTCAGCAAATACAATTAAAACTGAGCACTGTTACAGTAATCTTCAATTAGAACAGTCCAAACTGTACCTTCCTCCCATGAGGGCAGAGGGGGGCCTCTCCCAAAATATTTTCCTGATTTAGTGCTCAGTCTGCTCAACTAGAACTAGATTCATCAGGTCTAAACTTAGCCTATGCTCCAGCAACTAGAAGTGCAACCAAGAATCAGAACACAGTAAAAACAGTAAAAAAACAGTTGAAATTGTAGCATATCTAGTTTAAATACAGCAAATACAATTAAAACACAGTACAAGTGCAGAGAACAGTTTACATAAAGCGCTTAGTGTTGAGCTTAAACCAGAAAAAAAGACACTTAGAATAGTAGACACAATAAGCATTCAACCTGCAATTACCAGCTCAGAAGGGTGGAGACTACCCTCTCCTCCCACAAGAGTGTAGAGCTACAAACCTTCTTCATGTAAAATAACTGTCCTGAAGCCCAAGCTCTTAAACCAGAACTAAGACACTTTTAGGATAACAGACACAATAAGTCTTCAACCAGCAATTCCCAACTTAGAAAGATACAATTTTGGATGACGGTACAGTGGTGCAGCGGTACTACTGTCGCCTAACAACAAGAGGTTCTCCGGTGTGATTCTTGGCTGGAGTGCCTTCTGTGCAGTCTGCATGTCCTCCCTGCATTCGTGCGGGTTTCATCCGGGTGCTCCGGTTTCCTCCCATGTTACAAAGACATATATCTGGAGCTTTTCTCCCCTGGCCTTCACTGAAAATTGGCTTTGTTCCAAGTCAAACTTTCCCAGTAAACAAATGTTAAATAAATAAATAGAATGTAATCTTCCTCTCCTACAACAAGAGTGTAGACTGCAACCTTCCTTATGTAAGGTAACTATTTTGAAGCCCAAGTGTTTATATCAAAACTAAGAGGCTTAGAATAACAGTTACAATTGAAAAGGCTATTAACAAGCAGTAATAAATGCAACTGAACACTTTTAAGAGCAAGCAGTAAAAAGCAAAATAAAGTCATAAAGCATGAAGAAGCACAGATACAGTAAAATCAGCGGAATTAAGTCTTTTTTTTTTGGTAAGTGGGAAGGGAGGAAGCAGAAGATAATTCAAGTTTAAGAGATTAAGGGGTTGGGCCTTCCCAACTAATTAATAGTAAGGGCGGGCAAACTCAAAAGCCACCAACATTACAAGTACAACAACAGTTGGTCAGGTGGGTGGGAAAAGCTCAAATGCAGATAGACATCAGCAATAGTCAGGTAGAGGCAGGTCAAACAGGCACTCCAGCTAAATGAGGACACCTCCAATTTCTAATTAAAGAGGAACACTGATTCTCAGCTCTTCCCACTAATTAACTTGAAGTTATTCACTGTCTGCAAAGGAATTATTTTCTAACTTTTCTAACTGACCCAAGCGAATAAGAAGTTATGTACCTACCATAACGTTCCATGTTAGTTGTCTTCTCTCGCCTTCTTTCTTGCTTGATGGGTTCGGAGCCGAGGGATCGGCTCCGAACCCATCAAGCAAGAATGAAGGCGAGATTGACAACTTAACATGACCTTTTAAAACTCCAACAGAACAAAAATACTTAAAACAAATGAAATGTAAGAAAATAGAAGTAATCAAACCTTAAATGAAAAACTTCACTTCAAAAATCAAATGCAGAGAGAGATCAGCAATAGTCAGGCAGAAGCAGGTCAAATAGGCAAATGTCAGATCCATTAGTATTCCAAAAAAAGAAGTAAATGCTCTCTCCCTTATGGAGGCTTCTGATGAATAAGCAAGGAGTTGGGCAACAATGTCATTGTCTGAAGGAAGTAGCTAAGATTCTCCCACTGTTTCTAGATCTGTATTATTAAGGGGTAAGTGTCAGTTAACTAGGCTATGCTGCCTGATGCAGGTTTTAATGATTGGCAAGGAACTAGTGAAAAACTGTCACTATTTCTAAATGATACAGCCTTGGAAATAGTTAAGGAATTTAAAGATTTAGGTGTTACTATCAATAATAAGATTGTATTTGATCAGCATGTTACCTCTGCCAAAAGTAAAGCTATGCACTGCCTGGATATTATGCGAAAATGTTTTTCTCTCAGGGACGAATGTCATCTTGTCCAACTTTGGGTGCCTTACATACATTCTTTGACTGAGTACAATAACGCCTTTTGCATTTATATAAAAAAATTGTATTAGATTCCGTCTGTGCAACACCAGTTTACCAAGTTCATTCCATATGTTAGAGTTTTGAATTGCAGTGGGAGATGTAGGAAATTAAATTTGTATTCACTCTATTACAGATATTTTAGAGGGAAAGCAATATTAGTGTTTAAAGCATTCAATGACCATCTTTTATGGTCAATGCTTAACTTAACCATATGCTTGTTATCCTCAAGCATTATTCCTCTAGCAGGGTTAACCATATTACCATTACTATGCCAAATCCATCCATCCATCTTCTATCCCTTTTTCCCATTTTTGCACATGGGGTCGGGGTGTAACAATCATCTAGAGCCAAGGTTTACACCACTGGGTGGCCAGCCCTGCAGTGGTAGTTCACTCGCATACTCACTTTGCCAAATATTTGGAGTAAATTACTATCCACTATTAGACTCCCAACCAGTCTGAATAATTTCAAGAAAGATCTAGATAAATGGTTCAAGAATGAAACTTTTAATCCTAACTGAATTAACTTGGTGTTTTTTGAATGGCCTTTGGCTTACAAAACTGGATAATAACCTAAAAATCTATTAGCATATCTGGAGCTAAGGCCAGTGTCACAGACTGTCTGCTGCCACAAGGTCAAATAGCTTCAGTAACTGCACTGTCAAAATGCTGTGAAACCCATTCAGGGTCACTATGAGGGGAGCACTATGTCCTTCAAGGAGCTGTGTACTTTTTCCAAAAATTCATCCCTGTGTTAGGAACTAGTTGAATTTAGTGAAAACAACAAAATCATGCGGTGTTTTCTCTTTAAAAGCTAACCACCTGGCTCTCTTGTGGAGTTGCTAAAAGCAAACTATTCAGATAAGGGACAACAAACATTCATAGTCTGTGGACACCTGGGGCTATTAAAAGTAAGTACTTCTAAAGATAAATTGGATGAAGGACAAGCCAACTAGGATGTGTCCAGAACTGAAAACTTTACCTTTTACAAAATAAGATAACTTACGAGGAGTAGATTATCATAAACATATATATTCTGCATATCAATCATTCAGAAGCAGTCTCTAATTCAAAAAGGCGGTAAGACCAAACACACAACTACTAGCAACATAAACATTTTGGTATCTTTATTCAAGCAGAAAAGACCCACTACATAAAGGGAATGAAACCCAGAATGAAAAAATTTTACCTGCACTGGTGCTCTTTTAATGTCATTCTCCCCATCACACCTGGCACAGCACACAATATTCACTCAATGGGAGGAGGAGAAGTAGCCTTTTCAGCTGCCAGAATTGAAGGAGGAGGCAGGATTTGCAGATAAATGGGCTCTCGTCAATACATGGCAAGGAACTATAATTTCTGTTCTTAACTGTTAACCTGCTCATGCATTCTAAACATGCAAAACCTGCAAATGTCAGCATT
The DNA here is from genome assembly GCF_019279795.1 of Protopterus annectens. Classification (NCBI taxonomy): domain Eukaryota; kingdom Metazoa; phylum Chordata; order Ceratodontiformes; family Protopteridae; genus Protopterus; species Protopterus annectens. The sequence goes on along the minus strand of NC_056741.1, from coordinate 235,863,820 downwards.
ACTAGTGTCTCCAATGCCATTATACAATCTGCAGTCATCAAAACAGGCTCAGCCGAGACTTGTGTAGTTGAGAGTAGCCTGCTGGTCTTCAACACCAGAATTCCCTTTACAAGAAACCTCCACCATCTCAGGAAAGAAAAGCTGTCCATTTGCTATTGCTGATTCACTGCACCTCTCCAGGTAGGTTCCACAGATGCTAGGACTTCTACACAAACATTGGTTACCTGTATTAGAACTGGCTAACACAGCTTTAAAGCATTGTGCTACAGTGCCAAATATTTTTTACAGAAAACAATAGTAAGAACTGTATAAAGTGCTGTATCTTCATCTGCTACTAACCTGTTCTTCTAGTTCTTCGATCCGTTGCTTGTGGAGAATTTCGCTGGCATTCAGCCTATTTGCTTTGTCCTTCCACAACTGTATGAAATGGTCCGACATCTCTTTTGACTGTTCTGCTTCCCAAAGCTGATGCTGAAAAAAAAACATATGGGCAAAAATTATGTTTTTAGGATAAATTCTTATTGCACAAAGCTTACTTACATGCCAAATGTCTTCAGTGGGCAGGACTCAAATTTATAGTACAGTTTATGAGTTTGATGACCCACCTCTGACAGGATGCCCTTCTTATTAGCATGTAGAAATTAGTAGATACACTCTGAATTGAGCTACAAAGGGACCATTCTCAGTTGATCAACAACTATGTATAACATTTCTTCAAATAAAGTTTGACATATTATTTTCAGAAGTTCATGCATGCCCAAAAAGGGATCATGTTGAGATGTCAAGCACCTCACTAGGAAAGTGAACCTATCATATGACATCCCTGTTCACTGTCAGTCAGAATGACCACAACTCCAGCAAATCAGACAAAATAATGAAGCCTCGATAACTGCACATTAAAAGTATATACATATAAACATATATTGCAACATAGCTTGGTGGTCCCACTGGAACAAATCTTGGGTGACATAAAACAGACCTGTAACAGCAGTTTTACAGTTAGTCAGTGTATTAGAAGATAAGACATACCTGCTGGGGGAAACAGAAATATTACATAAGGGAACTGGGATTAGGATGGGAAATGGGAAAGGTCCTTTTATCTAACAACACTTGACAGAAAAGTACTCGACTGCAAGTGTGTATCCACTCCTACTTCACTCCAAGTCAGAAAGAACATGACAGAAGTGGCTGAGTTGTTGTTTGGGAGTTGCTGGGAAGCTATTTTGAAGCTGCTGGCATGAGAATCCAGTGGAGTTTGGAGAATAACCATGGAAGGAGAGATGAACCAAGAGCAAAGCAGTTGGCAATGAGATGGAAATATACCAGGAGCATCTGCAAGTGTAACTGAAAGCTATGGTGACAAAGTCTGATTTATTTTCACCAGAGACTGCTGGCAAAGGCTTTTTTTCCCATAGTGCAGTTGAGATTTGAAAAAAAAAATGTTTTGTTTGCACAGAAAAGGAATGCTGCCACTAGCATGGCTGGGGAAAAAGCACTGTTTTAACAGAGTGAACTGTTGCCTGAACTATTGTTTTATTTTGTTTTTCCTGGCAAAGTTAGCTTCACTTTATGCCTGGACAATACAATCTACTTATTTGCAAGAACGGACAGAGTGTCTGCTGCTTAAAATACCACATCTTGTTGATGCAACAGGCAAATGAAATTTCAGTCTCAATCCCTAAAGTTTTAGTGTTGAATTGTGTTGTTAGTGTTGTGCTGTATTCCCCACCCACAGGTGTACTCGGAGGTCCTGGTAAAACACTGTGATGCAGAAGCTTCGGTGCTGCACAATGACCACAGTAGAACAGCTGCTGCAGAATGACAGCTGCCACTACAAGTGAATGGTACTGATACTCTCAACTGAAGTTTGCTCCTCTGCTCGAGCCACTTACCATCAGGAGGACCATGACGCCTACCAGGCAACATTTGATAGAATAGCCAATGGGGGGCAGGGGATATTGTGACTATTTCAGCTACGTTCCAATATTGGCAGCTTAACTCCCAGGGAAGCACCTCCATGCTTACAATGGCATACTTTGTTTGAACAGTAGTGATTTTGATAAATAAATAGTCTGCTAGCAAGGGAGGAATAGCCTCTGAAACTCTAGAACTTGTGTTTCATGACCATATATTCATTAGGAATAAAACTATAACAGCACAACAGTCTGGACTAAAGCATGCTGCAAAATTATGGTTGAACCCAGAGGGTCTTAATGATAAAGACACTGTGATGGAAATACTTGTTATATACAGGTTCAAGACAACTTTGCTGGCAATTATTAAGAGGTGGGTGTGTCAAGCAGACCAACAAGATGCCAAAATCTTTGTCATCTTAGTGAAAAGATAACATTATAAAAAAGAATGACCTACCAAAGCAACAGATAAAACTGCCATTAAATTACGGGGACCAAATCTTCTACTTTATGCTTACAATGAGAAAGTGCAGCTGGTGAATACTATAGTGGGGAAAGTAAGTCAAAAACTCTCATACAATCGTTTAGCGAGTTGGGAAGGAGTATGAAAGCCAAGGAGTGCAATCCAGTTATAATCACACTGCTTGAGATCAACTTTGTACACTAACAAAATGGGAAAAGTCTAATAAAAGTGGATGGACAAGAGTTAAAGGGACTGTAAGCATGATTAAGCTAGTGAAAAAGTACTACATTGTAGAAAGAAAACCTACTCACAAAAGTCTGTTGTGGTCATTTGTAGTAAGTGAGAAAGCTCTCTCCAAATTGGCCTCTGTGTTATCCATTTTCATTCTTCCTCAATGGATGGGGAATGGGTTATGGATCCGATCCTCGGACTTGACTCGGCTCGGCAGCATTCTACCTGAGCTCTTTGATCTACCCATAATATCACAGTCTGTCCCCAATACCTTAGATCGAGTTTGCTGCCATAAAGATGTCGGTATATAATAGAAAAGGAAAAGAGAAAATGAGAACAGGGCTCAAACCCAGACTTACATGTTCCAAAACATCCATCAGGTCACTTCAGAAGATGACAGGAAGGGGGAAGGAGGGAGGAGAGTTAAGAAAGAATGAAAATGGATAACACAGTTGTCTAGTTATGGCAAGTACATAACTTTAAATATCTGATATTGTCCTTACGGGACACAGTTCCCAGTTATGTAAATCTTAGTTGGCCTTCATGGAAGCATATTCCAAAGAACTGCTAAAGCAAAGGCAGCTCTGCTTCTGGAAATTAAGTCCAATTTGTAATAAGTGATAAAGGTATGAGCATTAGACCACGTGGCTTCTGCACAAATATAATCAATGGAAGTTCTAGACCAGAAGGTAGATGAATCTAGCTGAATGGGCCTTAGGTGGTTTTGGTAGAGAGAGAGGCCTTGCTGAGAATAAATCCAGGAAATGCAATTAGTTATCCATTTGTTCAATATAACTTTAGAAACTGGAGAACCCAGACAACTCAGAGAAAAGGAGACAAACAGCTGGTCTGTTTTTCTGAATTTTGTTCTGTGTAAGAAGAAACGTAACTGTCTATGCGAATCCAAAAGATGCATCATGTATTCTTCTTTGTTTGAATATTTTGAAAAGAAGACTGGTAAGTGAATGGCTTGATTTATATTTAATTCAGAAGCCACTTTTGGCAGGAAAGAAGGAATAGTTTGTGTGTTAACCTTGTCTTTATGAAAAACAGTGTATGGGGCCTTTTGATGAAAGGGCCTGGAGTTCACAAATCCTTTTAGCAGAAGTAATAGCAACTAAAAAAGCTGTTCTCCAAGACAGGAATTTTAAATCAGTTTTTGCTGAAGGTTCAAAGGGCTGTTGAGTTAAGTCTTGCATTACTACTATTAAATACCAGGGAAGTGACAGATGTTTCACTGGAGATCTGAGCAGAAATGAACCCTCTAGAAAGGCCTTACATAATTTGGAAGCAGCCAAGCAAGAAGAATTGTGTCCTGAATGAAAATTTGATACGGCTGCCAACTCTAATTTTACTGTAAAAGAACTAGCACCTTCTTTAAAAAGAGAAGCTAAAAACTCCAATACAGAAGAAATATGGTCAGTAAAGGGATAAATGTCATTTTTCAAGGCCTCAGTTGAAAATCTTTTCCACTTACTCTTGTAAATCGTCTTAGTGGAATCTTTTTGTGATGACAAAAGAATATTTTGAACCGGGGAAGAAAGCCTGGTTAGTCTAGCTATCAACGGAATTGGAGAAACCATGTGATTAATTTGAGGGGTTAAATACTGGGATGTTTTATCCCTGAGGGATGTGACAAGACATCTGGACTGGGTCCAGTATCCAAGAAGGATAAAGAGGACGAGACCAAAGGAAGGGGAGCCAGACTTGGCGAGGCCGGAAGGTGATAATAAAAATAGCCGAGCTCTTCAACCTGCTGGCTTTCTGTAAGAATTTTGGAATCAGGAGTACTACGGGATAAGTGTAAAGGAGACCTGAAGACCAAACATGTACTAGAGCATCTCTCAGTGACTCCCTGGGGGGGAGGGAGCAGGGTAAAGCACCTGCTGCATTTGTTGTTGTGGGGAGAGAGGCAAAGAGGCCCTAATGAGAGAAAATTTTCTCCACCAATGATTGATTGAAAGATCACTCGTGAGGCATCAGAATGGACCTGCTGTGTTTGTCCGCTAGTACATTGGATTTCCCTGGAGTGTGCATTGCCAATAGAAAGCAGTTGGAGGAGATTACCCATTGTCACACTCTCGTAGCTTCTCGACACCACCTTGTTTGTTGACATACCAGACCACAGACATGTCAGTTTGAATCTAAATGATACGTACAGGGAGAACATCTTGAAAAGCCTGCAATGCCAGGAGAACCACTCTCATCTTTAGGAGACTGATATGTGAATTGATCTCTTGGGGAGACCACATGCCTTGGATCATCTTTCCCAAAAAATGCCCCCCACCCCAGTTGGGAGGCGTCCATGTTTACTGTGACTACAGGGGGAGACATAATAAAGGGGCAACTTGAGGGTCTCTTTCAAAAAGATCCGCCATTGATGATGGTCTCTGCATACCTGAGCGAGTCTGATCGGATACGAAACAGGCCATTGAAGAACAGAAAAATGAACAGCTAGAGCCCATTGCAGAACAAGCATACAGTAATGTGCTAAGGGGACTAATACTATGGATGCTGCCATGAACCCCAGAGCCTGCACAACTAGCCTGGCTGGAAGAGCAGGATGAGAAATTGCTTGCTGAACCTGAATCTTCAGTGTGGTCACACAATGTGGGGGTAGAGAAGCAGTCTGACATACAGTATTCAGATAAGCACCAGTGAACTCCAAATTCTGAATGGATAGTAGCTTTGATTTGGGCATGCTGTAATGCCTAAAGATTGGCAAATTTGGAGCATATAGTCCATGGTCTGTTCTAAGATTGGTTGGAAAGGTGAGGAGTTAACCATATAAGTACAGTAATGCCCGGAATCGTTGCAGTCTCAAGTGAGCTTCACAAACAGCAGCCAAGTAGCACAAACAGTCAAAATCAGCAAACATATATCCACAGGCTCCCAGATGAATAAACAAATGGTTTAATGCAACAAGAACAAAATAAAAGCTTCAGTAAGCGCTTTCGCCTTCTAATTCCTTTACAAAGACTTCCTCAGACTGACGTAAACAGCAAAATTCATGTTTAAATGTCTTAAAAAACATCACCTGACATAACATCACATGACCTTACTAAAAACACGTTCCTAGTGCTTTAACCCTTTCCTTTCAGATAACTGATAAATTCTTCTCTATTGTTTAGTCCTGGTGGAAAGCAGGCATTTAGCCTTATTTGCCACCAGTATTCTAACCACCCTAGCTCTTCTTCAATATTAATAATATTTGCTTCAATGGATACCGTATCAAGTACTATAAATTTAAAGTCTACCTTAGATTTGTTTGTTTTATAGTGTTTACATAATGCATTCCTCTCATCACCGGACTAAATAGCATATTTATGCTCATATATCCTTCTATTTAATTCTCAAGTGATCCTTCTAACATAATAGGATTTGCAATGACTACAGAAACATAAGTAAACAACATTTTTAGACTTACAACTAAATTGTCATGGAATTTTAACTTTTATACCCCTATTTCTATTTCATTTCCTTCCGTAAAAATGTAAGTGCACATATTACAGTTATAACATTTAATCATCCCACATTTTCTATTACTTCTTTCATTTGGCTTATTCAGTTTTCCCTGAAATAATTTTTAAAGTTTTTTCCTTTTCTTTGTACAAATAGAGGATTATCACTTAATTTTCTAAACACATCATTATTCATTCTTAGTAGTCCCCATTTTTTTCTTATCACACTTTTATAGCTAATGAATCTATGCTGTTTTGAATTGCCATAGAAGTTTTTCTTTTATAAGGGACTTTTTTTCTTTTCTATCTGGTATTTTCCCCTTACCTCTATTCTTTCTTCTAATAATTTATTTACTTCATATTCTGGGTATCCTCGTTTTCTAGCTCTATTACAAAGGAACTAGCTTCTTCTAAAAACTCATAGTCACTGTTTGTAAGTCCACTTATTCTAGACAGTTGTCCTTTTATTACATTTAGCTTAGTGTTTTTAGGATGCATACTAGAGAAGTGCAGATACATATTGTTCTGCATCTCCTTTTTATAAATTCTAGATACTAATTTATTCTTTTTATACAAAAACAAATCCAAAAAAGTGATTTCTTTATCACTAATATGATGAGTAAATTTTAAGTATGTACACACATTGTTTATATATACCAAGAATTCTTCTAGTCTCTCATACGTACCTCTCCATATTAATAGTACATCATCAATAAATCTAAAAAAAACATTTTTATGCTATTTTTATATTTGCTTTGTAACACATGAATGGTTTCCCATCCATGCATAAATAAATCCGCATAACTGGGGGCCAAAGCTGCCGTCATAGCTACATGAGATGTAGTTATAGTTTAATACAATATCTATAATTTCCATTAATAATACAACCATGTTTGCTGAATACATTTAAGAATGCAATAATTCCATCCTTACAGTTTCCATTCCTTCATCATTCGGTATCATAGTGTATATGTACAAGGATTTAATATCAAGTGTTACAAGCAAATCATTTTCATTTACTGCTATTTTCTCAATTTTTTTCTAGCAAATTGAAACTGTCTCTAATATACGTAGAGGTATGTGGGATAATTTTTTGCAAGAACTTATGTACAAATACAGGCATACCATCTGTTTTACTGTTCTTACTGGTCACTGTTGGCCTAAGTGGGGGGTACTTCCAGGTCCATATGAACTTTGGGTATTCCATACATTTTACTTATTTTAGGGTTGGCATTTGCTAGACTCTTCCTTATTTTTTCATCTATTCTACCAACATTATACCATTCTTTTATACACAAGTCAATAAATATATACCCTCTTTTCACATATTGTATGGTTATCTTTTTGTAATACTTATCATCTGTTAACAGCAATTTCATCTTAGCATTGTATACATTTCTGTCTAATACGAGTGATCCTCCTTTGTCAGCTTTAAAAACTAAAATGTCATTGTTGTTCATTATATTATTAAACACTACTTTTTTCATGTCTAGTTAAATTATAAAATTTAAATTCAGCTTTTCTATCTAAAATTTCAATAATTTGCATTTCAGAAATATTTAAGAACATTTCTAAATCTTTATGCAAGGGTTGATTAAAACTACTATGTCTATAACAGACAGCATTACTTTCAGCATTGTCATTTCTATTAAACAATATATCAAAATTTAAAAGTCTCACATAGTCTCTGAGATCATTGATTGTTCGTAATTTGTCAGCTCTTTGGGCTGGTGCAAAATTCCAGCCTCTACTCAGCACCTTACATTCTTCATTATTTAGTGTATAACTAAACAAATTAATAATAATAAAATTTTCAGTACCTATGTTCTCCGGTATGCATTCCTTTGGTTCCAGTTCTTCCATTTCGGCCCTTTCTTCACAAAGTTGTTTTTTGTTGGCTTCTTATAATTATTGGTATTTGTATTTCCATTTACATTACTTGCAATCACTTGGGCCCATGATCTGTTTTCACCATTCATCTTTTGGTAAATTTCCACAACTTGATTTTTCTTAGAATAAGTCAGTTGTTTAGATGAAGTAGTAAAACCATAACAGGCACCCAAAGAGGCAGGAGGTAATAATAAAACACAAGCCTGTAGGTGTAAGCAGCAGCAGGTTTAATTGCATAAACGCCACACAATACAAAGCATTTTCGTCCACAAGACTTCTTCTGATGTAAAATGAATGAATGAAGGCCGAGCCTGCTTACATACCCCTCCCAATTTAATTAATAGTTAAAACAATTGTTTAATTGACACCAATTAAATCTTATAATTTAAATGTTCGTGACAACCTACCAGCTTGCCACAAATACAGATGAAAATAAATAAAAGCATGCACATTTTTTAAAAAGAACTTTAAAATAAATATATGAATACTAAAACCATCACAATGTATTGGACAGATAAATAAACTTGAATCAAAAACCAGCAAAAAGAACTTGGAAAACAATATACATACTTATTTTATAGTTTTGCAGCTCTCATTTTTAAAATAGGGGCAATGGGTATGTATTCATTCAGCCCTGGGAATCTACTGGCTTCCAATAACAACTGCCAAAATATTTCTCTCACCTCTATCCTATTTTCCCACGCCCCCCCCCCCACATTACATGGAACCTTCTCTACAACAAAGAAGCCCATTTTGCTTGGGGACATGTCAGTGTATGTTTAAACAAGGCATTTTTAATATCTTCAACTCTAATAGCATATAAATGCTCATAAATCCTCCTTCTGAGTTTACGAGCAGTTTTTCCAATGTAAAATACACCACAGGTTTTGCATAGGGCTAAATAAATCAAGTCTCTTGACAGGATGTGTACAGAATCCTGTCTAAGTATATATGGGCATTGGGCACATGCCCCACATTTGTAGGTTCCCAATTTCTTACATGAAACAATAGAACCATTATGCACCAGCAAATCCTTGAGGTTCCTGCCTTTTTTGTATGTGAATCCTAGGGTGTTGGTAAACAAAACGTCCAACTCTGAATAATACCTAAACATGCTCCAATGTTGAGTAATAATGTTTTTAACCCTAGAGGTATTCTGATTATAAAACATCACATAATTACCCCCAGGGTTTCTGGATTTCATCGCTGGTAATGTCACCCCTGGTTGCTGTGTGGTACTCTGCACATTTATTGGTACTATCACACTTGTATCTCCTGTTCCCAAAATAGGGGCAAACCTATCCTTTCTCCCATTCTTTACTTCCTCCAATACCTCATCAATTAAATAGTTAGGATACTTCCTAGATATAAACATTTCTTTGACTCTCTGACTTTCATCTTCGAAGACCGAGTCCAAAGAGGTCATCCTACAACTATGGACAAATTGTCCCTTGATAATACTTCTCTTCTGTTTAAACGGATGGGAACTAGTGAAATATAAGTATGAATTAGAAAAGGTTTCCTTTCTATATACATTAGATGTAAACTGCTGCCCTAGGACGTCTTTTTAATAGTGACGTCCAGAAAATTCATATAGTCATGTGTAATATGGGAAGTAAATTTCAAAAAATTAGTGGTATGGTTTAGATAGTCTATAAATTCTGTTAACTTTTCCATACTACCTTTCCAAAAAATGCAAATATTATCCAGGTAACATTTGTAATATACCCAATATTGTGCATATTCAGACTGGAACACAAACTTCTCTTCCCAAACCATGAGCACAATGTTGGCATAAGTAGGGGCACAACTTGCTCCCATGGCCACTCCCTGGATCTGTTTATTTTTTTGAAATTTACTTCCCATATTACACATGACTATATGAATTTTCTGGATGTCACTATTAAAAAAGACGTCCTATGGCAGCAGTTTACATCTAATGTATATAGAAAGGAAACCTTTTCTAATTCATACTTATATTTCACTAGTTCCCATCCGATTAAACAGAAGAGAAGTATTATCAAGGGACAAATTTGTCTGTAGTTGTAGGATGACCTCTTTGGACTCGGACTTCGAAGATGAAAGTCAGAGAGTCAAAGAAATGTTTATATCTAGGAAGTAACCTAACTATTTAATTGATGAGGTATTGGAGGAGGTAAAGAATGGGAGAAAGGATAGGTTTGCCCCTATTTTGGGAACAGGAGATACAAGTGTGATAGTACCAATAAATGTGCAGGGTACCACACAACAACCAGGGGTGACATTACCAGGGATGAAATCCAGAAACCCTGGGGGTAATTATGTGATGTTTTATAATCAGAATACCTCTAGGGTTAAAAACATTATTACTCAACATTGGAGCAGGTTTAGGTGTTATTCAGAGTTGGACGTTTTGTTTACCAACACCCTAGGATTCACATACAAAAAAGGCAGGAACCTCAAGGATTTGCTGGAGCATAATGGTTCTATTGTTTCATGTAAGAAATTGGGAGGCTACAAATGTGGGGCATGTGCCCACTGCCCATATATACTTAGACAGGATTCTGTACACATCCTGTCAAGAGACTATCAGATTCAGAGTAGTAGTTTTTCCAATTGTAATAGTGAAGGCTTGATTTATTTAGCCCTATGCAAAACCTGTGGTGCATTTTACATTGGAAAAACTGCTCGTAAACTCAGGAGGAGGATTTATGAGCATTTATATGCTATTAGAGTTGAAGACATTAAAAATGCCTTGATTAAACATACACTGGCATGTTCCCAAGCAAAATGGGGCTTCTTTGTTGTAGAGAAGGCTCCATGTGATGTGAGGGGGGGGAGCCGTGGGAAAACAGGACAGTGGTGAGAGAAATATTTAGGCAGTTGTTATTGGAAGCCAATAGATTCCCAGGGCTGAATGAATACATATCCATTGCCCCTATTTTAAAAATGAGAGCTGCAAAACTATAAAATAAGTACATATATTGTTTTGCCAAGTTCTTTTTGTTGGTTTTTGATTCAAGTTTATTTATCTGCCCAACACATTGTGACGGTTTTAGTATTCATATATTTATTTTAAAGTTCTTTTTAAAAAATGTGCATGCTTTTATTTATTTTCATCTGTATTTGTGGAATGTGTGTAAATGAGAGGGAGGGTAGAGGAATGGTGAGGATGCAGGGAGTAGAGTTGGTAAAGGTAGACGAGTTTAAGTACTTGGGATCAACAGTTCAGAGTAATGGTGAATGTGGAAGAGAGGTGAAGAAGAGAGTACAGGCAGGGTGGAATGGGTGGAGAAGAGTGTCAGGAGTGATTTGTGACAGACGGGTATCCGTAAGAGTGAAAGGGAAGGTCTACAAGAGTGTAGTGAGACCAGCTATGTTATATGGGTTGGAGACAGTGACATTGACAAAAAGGCAGGAGTCAGAGCTGGATGTGGCAGAGTTAAAGATGTTAAGATTTGCAATCGGTGTGACTAGGATGGATAGGATTAGGAATCGGTATATTAGAGGGTCAGCTCATGTTGGACAGTTTGGAGACAAAGCAAGAGAGACGAGATTGCGTTGGTTTGGACATGTGCTGAGGAGGGATGATGGGTATATTGGGAAAAAGATGCTAAGGATGGAGCTGCCAGGTAAGAGGAATAGAGGAAGGCCTAAGATAAGGTTTATGGACGTGGTGAGAGAGGACATGCAGGTGGTTGGTGTGACAGAGCAAGATGCAGAGGATAGGAAGAAATGGAAAGAGATGATCCGCTGTGGCGACCCCTAACGGGAAAAGCCGAAAGAGAATGATGATTTGTGGAAAGTTGGTAGGTTGTCATGAACATTTTAGTTATAGGATTTAATTGGTGTCAATTAAACAATTGTTTTAACTATTAATTAAATTAGGAGGGTTATATAAGTAGGCTCAGCCTTCACTCATTCATTTTACATCTGAAGAAGTCTGGTGGACGAAAATGCTTTGTATTGTGTGGCGTTTATGCGATTAAACCTGCTGCTGCTTACATCTACAGGCTTGTGTTTTATTATTACCTCCTGCCTCTTTGGGTGCCTGTTGTGGTTTTACTGGTTCTTGGTTCTGTGGCACCCTTTCCTTAGAGTTTTTGGATCAGTTGTTTAGATATGCTCGCCACCACTTTCTCCTGTCCTCCGTTTTCATTAATAATTACTGTATTTCCTCCTTGTGAACTCGACTGTGTTTGTGACCCACTCATATTTGTAGTTCCAGCATTATTTTCATTTTCTCCTGGTTTATTAGTGTTTTTAGTTTGCAGTCGTTCAGAGCATCTCACCATGCTTGACTCTTCAGCCCCAACACTGGTGTCTTGCGTCATTTCCTCTGGCCGCACATTTCCTTTCCTATTCAACAAGATCCCTCTCATACTTTTTTATTTTTCTGCTACTAAGTGTTTTGTTCAATTTATCCAGACGTTCATGGATAAAGTGCATTTTGTTGTTAAAGTCCACATCAGAGGTATTTTCTTTTAACATACAGAAAATTGCCTGAACATTTTCAGTTAGTTCTTTCATCTTAGTGCTATTATAACTATGTAGCAATTCCAATATATTGAATACCCGCTGTCTGTTTTATTTGTAACCATTTACCTACCAACTTTTTTGGTAGATTTTCACCTGCTGGTAATTTTAAAATTCTGAGTCCCTTCGGGATTCTCTGAACCTTTAAATTGTTTTCAAAGTAAATATTGTCTAACTGCAGGTGCTTTAACTGTATTAAGTTTTTCTCTAACTATGAAAACATCTCATTATGATTCATACAGCGTTCATTATATCCTTCTTGTTCATTCATATTTTTGTTGTTAAAAGGATTATCACGAAATGCAAAACAGTTCTTTAACACTTCATCACTTGACAATAAGCTGGTACTTAACTTATTGGAAGTTCTTTCATTGCTGGTTATAAATGAGCCTATTGGTCTGTCATTCAGTACACATCCTGTTGTTACTGCAGTAAAATTAGAGCCAAAGTCATCCATAGTGAACCAGCTGCAACAACTAGATAAATCTTCACAAACAGCAGCCAAGTAGCACAAACAGTCAAAATTAGCAAAAATATATCCACAGGCTCCCAGATGAATAAACAAATGGTTTAATGCAACACGAACAAAATAAAAGCTTCAGTAAGCGCTTTCGTCTTCTAACTCCTTTAACAACAAAATTCACTTTATCCATGAAAATCTGGATAAATTGAACAAAACACTTAGTAGCAGAAAAATAAAAAAGTATGAGAGGGATTGTGATGAACAGGAAAGGAAATGTGCGGCCAGAGGAAATGACGCAAGACACCAATGTTGGGGCTGAAGAGTCAAGCATGGTGAGATGCTCTGAACGACTGTAAACTAGAAACTCTAATAAACCAGGAGAAAATGAAAATAATGCTGGAACTACAGATATGAGTGGGACGCAAACACAGTCGAGTTGACAAGGAGGAAATACAGTAATTATTAATGAAAACGGAGGACAGGAGAAAGCGGTGGCGAGCACATCTAAACAACTGACTTATTCTAAGAAAAATCAAGTTGTGGAAGTTTACCAAAGGGTGAATGGTGAAAACAGATCATGGGCCCAAGTGACTACAAGTAATGTAAATGGAAATACAAATGCCAATAATTATAAGAAGCCAACAAAAAACAACTTTGTGAAGAAAGGGCCGAAATGGAAGAACTGGAACCAAAGGAATGCATACCGGAGAACATAGGTACTGAAAACTTTATTATTATTAATTTGTCCAGCTATACATTAAATAATGAAGAATGTAAGGTGCTGAGTAGAGGCTGGAATTTTGCACCAGCCCAAAGAGCTGACAAATTACGAACTATTAATGATCTCAGACACTATGTGAGACTTTTAAATTTTGATATATTGTTTAATAGAAATGACAATGCTGAAAGTAATGCTGTCTGTTTTAGACCTAGTAGTTTTAATCCACCCTTGCATAAAGATTTAGAAATGTTTTTAAATATTTGTGAAATGCAAATTATTGAAAATTTTGATAGAAAAGCTGCATTTAAATTTTATAATTTAACTAGACATGAAAAAGTAGTGTTTGATAATATGATGAACAACGACATTTTATTTTTTAAAGCTGACAAAGGAGGATCACTTGTTGTATTAAACAGAAATGTATATGAAGCTAAGATAAAATTTCTGTTAACAGATAAGTATTACAAAAAGATAAACCATACAAGATGTGAAAAGAGGGTATAGATGTATTGACTCATGTATAGAAGAATGGTATAATGTTCGTAGAATAGATGAAAAAATTAGGAAGTGACTATAAAATACCAACCGTAAAATAATTAAAATGTATGGAATACCCAAAGTTCAAATGGACCTGGAATAACCCCCACTTAGGCCAATAGTGACTAGTAAGAACAGTAAAACAGAAGATATGTCAGTATTTGTACATAAGTTCTTACAAAAAATTATCCCACATACCTCAATGTACATTAGAGACAGTTTCAATTTGCTAGAAAAAATTTGAGAAAATAGCAGTAAATGAAAATGATTTGCTTGTAACACTTGATATTAAATCCTTGTACACAATGATACCGAATGATGAAGGAATGGAAACTGTAAGGATGGAATTCTCAAATGTATTCGGCAAACATGGCTAGATTATTAATGGAAATGATAGATATTGTATTAAACTATAACTACATCTCATTCTATGATGAGATTTATGTACAAGTTAATGGTGTAGCTATATGGGCAGCTTTGGCCCCCAGTTATGCAGATTTATTTATGCATGGATGGGAAACCATTCCTGTGTTACAAAGCAATTATAAAAATAGCGTAAAAATGTATTTTAGATTTATTGATGATGTACTATTAATATGGAGAGGTACATATGGGGAACTAGAAGAATTCTTGGTATATATAAACAATGTGTGTACATACTTAAAATTTACTTATCATATTAGTGATAAAGAAATCACTTTTTTGGATTTGTTTTTGTTTAAAAAGAATAAATTAGTATCTAGAATTTATAAAAAGGAGATGCAGAACAATATGTATCTGCCCTTCTCTAGTACACATCCTAAAAACACTAAGCTAAATATAATAAAAGGACAACTGTCTAGAATAAGTGGGATTACAAACAGTAACTATGAGTTTTTAGAAGAAGCTAGTCCCTTTTGTAATAGAGCTAGAAAACGAGGATACCCAGAATATGAAGTAAATAAATTATTAGAAGAAAGAATAGAGATGAGGGGAAAATACCGGATAGAAAAGAAAAAAATCCCTTATAAAAGAAAAACTTTTATGGCCATTCAAAACAGTGTAGATTCATTAGCTATAAAAATGTGATAAGAAAAAATGGGGACTACTACGAATAAATAATGATGTGTTTAGAAAAGTAGGTGATAATCCTCTATTTGTACAAAAAAAGGAAAAAAACTTAAAAATTATTTTCAGGGAAAACTGAATAAGCCAAATGAAAGAAGTAATAGAAAATGTGGGATGATTAAATGTTATAATTGTAATATGTGCACTTATATTTTTACGGAAGGAAATGAAATAGAAATAGGGGGTATAAAAGTAAAAATTGTAGGACAATTTAGTTGTAAGTCTAAAAATGTTGTTTACTTATGTTTCTGTAGTCAATGCAAATCCTATTATGTTAGAAGGATCACTTGAGAATTAAATAGAAGGATATATGAGCATAAATATGCTATTCAGTCCGGTGATGAGAGGAATGCATTATGTAAACACTATAAAACAAACAAATGTAAGGTAGACTTTAAATTTATGGTACTTGATATGGTATCCATTGAAGCAAATATTATTAATACTG